>NC_133661.1:270710032-271012532 GCF_037893015.1 Macrotis lagotis | reverse complement strand
CCCGTATTTCCTCTTCTTTCTCCTCCTCCTATTTTCTCCTCTTTCTCCTTTGTTTTCTCCTCCTTCTGCTTTACTTTCTCCTCCTTTATTTTCTCCTCTTTCTCCTTTGTTTTCTCCTCCTTCTGCTTTACTTTCTCCTCCTTTATTTTCTCCTCCTCCTTTCCTTTCTCCTCCTTTTTCTCCTCCTTGTCCTTTACTTTCTCCTCCTTTATTTTCTCCTCTTTCTCTTCCTCTATTTTCTCCTCCTCTCTTTTCTCCTCTTTCTTCTTTGCTTTCTCCTCTATTTTCTCCTCTTTCCCCGCCTCCTTTCCTTTCTCCTCCTCCCGTATTTTCTCCTCTTTCTCCTTTGCTTTCTCCTCCTTCTCCTTTCCTTCCTCCTCTTTCTCTTCCTTTCCTTTCTCCTCCTCCCGTATTTTCTCCTCTTTCTCCTTTGCTTTCTCCTCCTCCTTTCCTTCCTCCTCCTCCTTTCCTTCCTCCTCCTCTATGTCCTGTTGCTCCGGCGGGCCGCCCGGGTGCGCCACGCCGTGCTTCGGGGGCACCACGGGCAAGGTGACGACCAGCTGCCGCTTGGCCTTGTTGAACCGCGCGCTGCCTCGGCTCTCGTCCACGGCGTAGGGAAGCGGGAGGCGGAGCCTGTAGTCGGGTTTGCGGGAATCGAGCGACAGCCGCTTCCCCGTCACCTCCAAGGCGGCCCGCGCGGTGGAGCGCAGCAGCGGCAGCTCAACGGTGAGCACCAGCTCCCGCGGCACGGTGCTCGGGCCGGAGTCCCGGGAGCGGCGGTAGTCCTGCAGGTCCACGTGGTGCCGCTGCACTAGGCGGTGCCGCGGCACGGTGGGGGCCGGGGCTGCGGGCTCCTCCCGGGGGGGCGTGGGGCCCTGGGGCTGCGGGGCGGGAGGCTTCTTCGCCGCCGGGTCGGGATAGGGGGAAGGATAGGGGAAGGCGGGCAGAGGGCCGTCCCCAGACGCCTCCTCCCCCTCGGGCACGGGCGGCCGGCCTCCGGGGAGGGGCGTCCGCAGCACGGCGGCCTCCGGCGTCCCCTTGTACTTGGTCTTGAGCGTCCTGGCGTTGCGGCGGTCCAGCTTCACCCCGAATTGCTTCTCCACCGCCTCCAGGGCCGTGGAGTCCACCATGCTGCGGAACCTCGCGTGCCGCTCGCCCCACGACAGCGTGTCCGGGTGGAAGATGACGTCGTAGACCTTGTAGCGGGCGCCGCGGCGGCCCAGGTACTCGCGGCCCGGGGCCAGGCTGTAGGGCAGGGACCAGAGCTGCCCCCGCGAGGTGCCCTGCGGCCCCCCCGTGCCCGGCTGGCTGCTGGGCCGGCCCACCAGCGGGTTGCCGCACACGTTGACGAAGCATGGCTGGGCCCCGTTGAGGCTGGTGCGCAGCACGTGGCCCGGCTCCGGGTGCACGAACCGCACCTGCACGCCGCGCTCCCGCTCCAGGGCCGTGATCTCCTCTTCGTAGCGCCTGCGGTTCTCCGGGTCCGACAGCTCTGCGGCATACTCGCCGAAAAGCCGCCGGAACTCGGGGTCCTCGAAGGCGTGGGTGAGCTTCTTCACCTCCTCGGAGCTAAGGTCCAGGTCCCGGAGCATGGAAGCGGGGTCCTCCGAGGCCATGCTCTTTGTGTCGGAGCAGGGGCAGCCCCCCTTGCCTGCGGGCCCAGCGGGTCCTGTCCGCGGCGGAGAGAAGGGGCTGGGGAGACTGCCCGAGTAACCGCCGGGGGGGCGTGGCTGTTGTCCTGTTGTCATGGGGATGAGCGACAGCCGCGGCCGCGCTTTGTGGGCGGGGAGAGCAGGCAGGCGGAGCCAGAAGGCGGGCGGCGCCGGACCGTTAGCTCGTCCCCGGGAGTGGCTCTGCCGGCATCTCTGCCCAGCCACTCATTTATTGTGATTATATTTTAATTCTACAAACCATCACCTTTGGGCTCCACCAGAGATTCTCCACCAAATCATCTATTATTTTGCAATTTAAAAAAATTTGTGTAGAAAACTTAGCTAACTTCCTGTGTTTAAAAGAAAAATCAGTCTCTTTTGTACATTTGCATACCAGTCAGTCTGTCAATAAGTATTAAATGCCTATTGTCCTAGACACAATGCTAAGTATGCCTTGTGGGTACCATTAAAGTCGAAAAATAATCAATTCCTTCTAGGAGTTAACAAAATAATGAAGAGAAGAAAGCATATAAAAAGCTGAAAAGGGTAGGGAGGATGCCCTCTAAGAGAGCCATAAGAAGCACAACAGGCTGGTGGGCAATGAGGACATGATTCTTTTTTCTTCTTTCATTTCTTTATTAATTTATTTTCTCAATTGCCTGTAAATGTAATTTTCAACATTCATCCATTTGCAAGTTTTGAGTTCCAGATTTTTCTACCACTCTCCCTTCCCTCCCCAATCTGGTAAAAGTTGTCCTTGTAAATTTTGTGTTAACATTTCCAAATTAGGTTGTGAAAGAGGAATTGGAGCTAAAGGTGGAAAACATGTGAAAGAAAAAACAAAAAAAGTTTTAAAACTTGAACAGAGGGGCAGCTAGGTGGCCAAGTGGTTAGAGCACTGGCCCTGGAGTCAGGAGAATCTGAGTTCAAATTCAGCCTCAGACACTTAAATAATGCCCTAACTGTGTGACCTTGGGCAAGTCACTTAACCCCATTGCCTTGCAGAAAACAAAAAAAAAAAGTTAAAAAACTTGAACAGAGTGTGCTTTGCTCTGCATTTATAGCCTCCGTGGCTTTTTCTCCAGATGTGGATGGCATTTTCCATACCAGGTTTCTCAGCATTTCCTTTGAACACTGATCAAAGACAGCTGCATGCATTGGTCAACTTTCAGTATTGTCCATGTTAACAGAGCACTGGTCTTTCCCGGCCCTTCTGAAGTCAAGCTGCTCAGGACTTCTGCCAGAATAACAGTATTCCAATAGTATTCAGGTACCATAACTTGTTTAGCCATTCCCAATTGATGGGAATGTCCAATTCTTTGCCACTACAAAAAGAGCTCCTATAAATAAACATTTGTACATGTGAGTTTTTTTACCCTTTTTCATGTTCTCTTCAGTGGTAGTGGTAGTGTTGGATCAAAGGGTATGCACAGTTTTATTGCCTTTGGACATAATTCCAAATTGCTCTCCCAAACGGTTGGATCACAATGCCAGTGCATTAGTGTCCCAGTTTTCCCACATCCCCTACAACATTTACCATTTTCTCTTTGTCATAAGTCAATCCAGCAGGTGTGAGGTGGTACCTCTGGGTTGCTTTAATTTTCATTTCTCTGAGTAATGATTTAGAGCATTTTTTCATATGACTGCAGAAAGCTTTAATTTATCCAAAAACTGCCTGATCATATTCTTTTATCATTTATCAATTGGAGAATGACTTACGATCTTATAATTTTTTTTTATTTAAAAATTTTATTTGAGTTTTACAATTTTTCTCTAATCTTACTTCCCTCCCCCACCCCCCACTCATAGAAGTTAATTTGCCAGTCTTTACTTTGTTTCCATGGTATACATTGATCCAAATTGAATGTGATGAGAGAAATCATATCCTTAAGGAAGAAACATAAAGTATAAGAGATAGCAAGATCAGACAATAAGATATCAGTTTTTTCTAAATTAAAGTCCTTGGTCTTTCTTCAAACTCCACAGTTCTTTCTCTGCATACAGATGGTATTCTCTATTGTAGACAGCCCCAAATTGTCTCTGATTGTTGTACTAATGGAATAAGCGAGTCCATCAAGTAGCTATTAGTGTGTACAATGTTCTTCTGCTTCTGCTCATCTCGCTCAGCATCAGTTCATGCAAATCCCTCCAGGTTTCCCTGAATTCCCATCCCTCCTGGTTTCTAATAGAACAATAGTTTTCCATGACATACATATACCACAGTTTGCTAAGCCATTCCCCAGTTGAAGGACATTTACTTGATTTCCAATTCTTTGCCACCATCATCAGGGCTGCTACGAATATTTTTGCACAAGTGATGTTTTTACCCTTTTTCACCATCTATTCAGGGTATAGACCCAGTATTCACCCTATACTTTTTTTTATATTTATTTTTTTATTCTCATTTTGTACAAATGTTTTTTTTACATTAATAAAATATTCTTGTTTAAGAGTAAACGAAACACCCCCTCCCCCCCATAAATATAGACTTGCTTGAGCAATAAAGGGAAGAGAAAAAAAATAAAATTAAAAAATAATACTAATAATTGTAGGTATGGCCAGGTGGCACAATGGATGAAGCACCAGCCCTGGAGCCACAAGCACCCAAGCCCACATCCAGCCCCATAGACCCTATAATCACCCAGCCGTGTGATATGTCAGCCACCCGATCCCCACTGCCCTGCAAAAAACAAAAAGAAGAAAAAAAAAGACCCAAAATAAAACAGTAATAATAGTAGGGGTGGCTGGGTTAATCTTATAAATTTGATTCAGTTCTCCTTCATTGGGGAATGGCTTAGCAAACTGTAGTATACTTATGTCATGGAACACTATTGTTCTATTAGAAACCAGGAGGGATGGGAATTCAGGGAAGCCTGAAAGGATTTGCATGAACTGAAGCTGAGTGAGATGAGCAGAACCCCCCAAAAAACACTGAATACCCTAACAGCAACATGGGGGTAATGACCAACCTTGATGAACTTGCTCATTCTGAAATGGAGAATGCCATCTGTATCCAGAGAAACAACTGTGGAGCTGGAAGAAAGACCAAGGACTAGTACCTTTAATTTAGAAAAAAAAACTGTTATCTTATAGTCTGATCTTGTTATCTCTTTTACTTTATGTTTTTTCCTTAAGGATGTGATTTCTCATCACATTCAGTTTGGATCAGTGTATACATGGAAACAATGTAAAGACTGGAAAATTGCCTTCTGTAGGTCATGGGGGGAGGGAAGCAAGAATAGGAGGAAAAATTGTAAAACTCACAATAAATAAAATCTTTCTTTAAAAATTTGATTCAAGGGGTGGCTAGGTGGTGCAGTGGATAGAGCACTGGCCCTGGAGTCAGGAGTACCTGAATTCAAATCCGACCTCAGACACTTATTACCTAGCTGTGTGGCCTTGGGCAAGCAACTTAATCCCATTGCCTTGTAAAAACTAAAATAAAAAAAATTTTTTTTGATTCAGTTCTCTACGTAGTTTGGAAATGGATCTTTTTGCTTTTGCCGCGCGGCCCCGGGACCAGCTGGTTGTGCTTCTGGAAAAGACGCAGAGGCCCAGAGGGTTAAAGTGATGGCCATTAAGTAGTCCCTGACCCTACCTGCAGTCAAGTAAATTTCCTGCTTTATCCCAGATTTAGTGTAGCCATGGCTCGTGGTCCCAAGAAACATCTGAAACATGTAGCAGCTCCAAAGCACTGGATGCTGGATAAGTTAACAGGAGTATTTGCTCCAAGACCATCTACAGGTCCCCACAAGTTGAGAGAATGTCTCCCCCTCATCATCTTCCTGAGAAACAGGCTCAAGTATGCCCTTCCTGGAGATGAAGTAAAGAAGATCTGCATGCAGCGATTAGTCAAGATTGATGGCAAGGTCCACACTATCACATATCCTGCTGGTTTTATGGATGTCATTAGCATTGAGAAGAACATTTCCGTTTGGTATATGACACAAAGGGATGCTTTTCTGTTCATCGTATCACAGCTGAGGAGGCTAAATATAAATTATGCAAAGTGAGAAAAATCTTTGTGGGTACAAAGGGTATTCCCCATCTGGTGACTCATGATGCCCGTACTATCCGTTATCCAGATCCCCTCATCAAAGTGCTCAGATTGATTTAGAAGCTGGCAAAATCACTGATTTCATCAAGTTTGATACTGGAAACCTATGTATGGAGACCGGTGGAGCCAACTTGGGTCGAATTGGTACGAGTACAAATAAGGAGAAACATACTGGCTCTTTTGATGTTGTTGTTCATGTAAAAGATGCCAATGGCAATAGTTTTGCCACTAGGCTTTCAAACATTTTTTGTTATTGGCAAAGGTAATAAGCCTTGGATCTCTCTTCCCAGAGGAAAGGGTATCTGTCTTACAATTGCTGAGGAAAGAGATAAGAGATGGGCAGCTAAGCAGAGCAGTGGCTACATGATTGTAAATCATGAGAGAATTTGTAGATTTTCAATCAAATTAAGATTTTAAATTCAGGTTTTTAAAATGATTATCCTGCAAGTATATAAATTACACCAAAAAAATAAGAATCTTAAACAGTTCATTTTTATAAAGCAAAATTGAACAAGCCATAATGCTTTTCTCTTCTTTCCTTGAATTAAGAGTATATGACTTGCATAAAATGGTGTGGAAGATGTACCTCTATTGGTTTTGCTTAACTTCTTTGTTACATGGGAAGTCTCACTGTGATTGGAGGATGGGGAGAGGAATATTAGAAAATGGCTGATGTTAAAACAAAAGATATTAATAAAACTTAAAGAAAAAAGAAATGAATCTTTTTTCAGAAACACTATGAAAATCGTTCCCCAACTTTCTGCATTCCTTCTAATCTTGGCTGCATTGTTTTATCTGTGCAAAAACCTTAATATAGTCAAAATCATCCATTTTGCAGTTTATAATATTCTCTATCCTGGGTCACCTTCTTAAATGGAGTATCTGGTATTTTTAAATTATCTTACTCTTAGGTAGTTTCATTTTTTAATTATCTTATTCTTACATCTTAACTATCTTACATGGGCAATTAATCCCTCTCCAATTTTTGTCAGTCTTTGCTTTTGAACAATATTTTACAATTGTGTTCATTATTTCTGTATATTTCTTAGTAAATGAACTCCCCAATTTTTTATATATGTTATTTTGAAACAATTATCTTTCCTATCATTATTTCATTTTAGTGGCAATAATATAGAGACTGATTTTGTGTTTATTTTATATTGTGCTACCATGCTGATGTTTCAGTTAATTGGCTCTTTCAGTGGTATCTTTACATTAAATTGTGAGAATCTGTTTGCCTACTTTTAAAGATGTCAGTTTTAGTCTATCTAGCAAGACTACTTGGATCTTTTCAAAAAGATTAAAAAAATAGTATGAAATCTATAATAATAAAGAAGCTGAAGACTGTGGAAATAAAGTGAAGACATCTCTAGAAGAAATGATAATCTCGTGGCTTTTTGAAAATAAAACCTTATTTTAAAGGGATTTTTTTGTATTTTTTTGTTATTAAATTTTAAATTTATGCATGTTATTAAAAGTATAGTTTTGAATCCTGTCTGGAGATAATGAAGCTATTGAAACCACTAAAAAACTGTTTCATTAATTTGAACCCAGAACAGTAATGACTTTATTATTTTCAAATATAAAGTACAAGATAGCTCACTAGTGACTTAAATATTTGGATTCTATTAATATTGTATATACTTATTTCAGCTATTTCATGAAAAACATTACATTCACCATTTTAACCATAAAATTATAATGCTTTATATTTGTTGATAAAGAGTTCAGGATTTTCAAAATAACTACATTTTCCATCAGCTGCTCCACTTGGTTTCAACTCCATGGAATAATATGGTACTCCTTCCAGCTCCCTTTTGGATGTTGTCTTCCTCCATCAGATTGTCCTTGAGGGCAAGGACTGACTTTCTTATTTGGATCCCCAGAGTTTATCAGTGTCTGACACATGGTTGGCACTTATATGCTTATTGCTGAAAACGTTTCTCCCATAAGATTTCCTTCTAATGTTAATATAATTCTTATTGCATTTTAAATAAATATAGCATTTTGAATTAAGCTGTTAAGCAAAGTTCCAAGTAAATTTAATTTCTTCTTAGAGAATCCCAGAAACCTTAAAGTTTGCTGAAAAATAGAGAAAAAAGTCACTTCATTCAATAAAATTAAGTATTTGATAACTGAAATAAACTATATCCTTTGTCTTTGTGATCCTGACTGTAATACTTTTCTTCCTCCCAAATTTCAATTCTTATAAATCCAGGCTTCCTTTGAGACTCAGCTCAACATTTGACTATATTTATAAAAGGTGTTTTGTTTTCTAAAAGACAAGGTTGATCTTTATTTCAAGCTCCACCTCCTCCAGGAGGCCTTTCATGGCCTGCTAGTGCCTTTCTTTCTAAACCTCTTTCATGCACTCTATATAGTTTGTATGAAACTATAGGTATGCATGTCATCTCTCTCCTTAGGATGAAAGCTTCTGGAAGAAAGGGACTTCTTTGTATTACTAATGCTTTACATAAAGCCTGGCACACAGAATAGGTACTTATTAAATACTATTTTCTTCAATTTATTTCTGTTCTTTATAATCTCTTTTAAAATTTAACTTTATTTTCACTAACTTCCCATTCCATTCATTGAAAAGGCAAGAAAAATAAAGCCTGTTACAAATTTTAAAAATACTTAATTGACCTACTCTACAAATATTAAGGACTACTTTGTAAGACATATATAGACTCTGTATAAGATACTATGCATGGAAGATCCAAAAACAACAGTTACTTGCTCCATTCTGAGAGCTCTACTCCATCCTAAAAAAAATGTAAACCAATATGGTAAAGTAGATAGACAACTGGGTTTGGAGCCAGAGGATCTGGGGTCAGATTCCATTGTGGTCACTTACTACTGGAGGAACCTTGGGGAAAAGTAGTTTCACCTCTTGACTTTAGTATCCTTATCTGTAAAATGAAGGGGTGGGCCTTCCAGCTCTAAACCTATGATACTATGAATATATATATACAATATAATATAAAGTAAAGAGAAAAAGGAAGAAGAAAATGAAAGAAAAGTTACTTATAGGACATTACTAACTAACCGGACCACTAAAGGAAGAAAAAGATTCCAGAAAGAAGAAACAGGGAGATAGTGCATTCTGGACAGGGAATAACTGGTATGAATGTAAGTAGTTGCAAATGCAGTATTGGCTGAAATGTAGATTTTACAAAAATAAAATGATTGAAACAAAGTTCAGGCAAATTTGAGCTAGTATTTAAACCTAGAAGTGTTAAGGAATCATCAAGAATATAAAGGAATTCATGAAAAAAGGGACAAAAAGTGATATACATAACTAGAATTAGAAAGTTTAGAAATAGTTCATTTCAAAGGATCATAGAATTAGAGAATCTCAGAGATCTTTGAGTTCAACCTCTTCATTTTACAGTTGAGGGAAAATGAGGCTCTGGGAGGATTAAGTGATAAGCCTAAGGGTATAGAGCTAGTATCAGAGGCAGGTTCTGAACTCTTGGGTTTTTCCTCCTTGGGCTCCACTGGCCAGTGTCCCAGCTACAGTACTACATAGTGACAGTTGGAAATGCACCATCTGATTAAAGTTATTTTTCACCTTTTCCCTTTGAAAAAGATTGCTATTACATGCCCCAAAGATAGCTGATGCCCTAAACTAATTGGTAACAGAATCCTAAGTACACTCACCTGTCTTCTACTGTCTTATTAGAAGGATAGAAAACCTTGAATGAAAATCCACTTCTTGGAAAAGAACCCTTTAAAAAATTTAAGTGAACATTATTACATTTAATTAACTGAAACAAATTTCATTTTGTAAAATAAATACTTAAGGTCAAACACAATCAAGTAGTTAGGCTTTTGCTAACAATTATTTTGAAGAAAAATCTATATTATTTTGCATCAGCATAAATATGTGGCCATTATTTAGAGGAAAAATCAGATTTTATGTGAAATTAAATCTGCAAGTGACACTTGATATTTTAATTGAATTGAAAAGTATCAAGAGCTGTTTCTAGGGGCAGCTAGGTGGTGCAGTGGGTAGAGCAACGGCCTTGGAGTCAGGAGTACCTGGGTTCAAATCCGACCTCAGACACTTAATAATTACCTAGCCGTGTGGCCTTGGGTAAGCCACTTAACCCCATTGCCTTGAAAAATCTTAAAAAAAAAAAAGCTGTTTCTGATTGACACAAGAGGTCTAAAAAAGGAAGGGAAGCTGTTATGTTTATGATGAATAAAGTGAGTTTTTATTCATACTAAAGCATGTGGAAAAGACAAAAAATTTAGTTCATTTAAGAACTAAGGATAACGGATTTATCTATTATCCTAGATACAAAATCATTAAGTTTTTAAACTATGCTAGGAAATGTTTTTTAAAATGTTATTTTATTTTTTCAATTACATGCAAAGATAGTTTTCAATATTCATCCTTTTGCAAGCTTTTGAATTCCACATTTTTCAACCTCTCCCCTCCTCCTGACATTGAGTAATCTGATATGGATTATACATGTACAATCATTTTTAATATATTTTCATATTAATCATGTTGTGAAAGAAGAATCAGAACTAAAAGGGGGCAAAAACTATGAGAAAAAGAAAAAACATAAAGCAAGTTTTAAAAAGTGAAAAAAGTATTCTTTGGTCTACATTCAGAGTTTATAGTTTTTTTCTCTGGATATAGATGGTATTTTCCATCAAAAGTCTTTTAGAATTGTCCTTGATCGTGGTGGCAAATAGGAAATCAAATAAATGTCCTTCATTTGGGGAATGGCTTAGCAAACTGTGGTATATGTATGTCATGGAACATTATTGTTCTATTAGAAACCAGGAGGGATGAGAATTCAGGGAAGCCTGGAGGGATTTGCATGAACCGATTATGAGTGAGATGAGCAGAACCAGAATAACACTGTACACCCTAACAGCAACATGGGGGTGATGATCAACTTTGATGGACTTGCTCATTCTATCAGTGCAATAATCAGGGACAATTTGGGGCTGTCTGCAATGGAGAATACCATCTGTATTCAGAGAAAGAACTGTGGAGTTGGAACAAAGACCAAGGACTATTACCTTTAATTTAGAAAAAAAAAAAACACTGATTATCTTACTGTCTGATCTTGCTATCTCTTTTACTTTATGTTTCTTCCTTAAGGATTTAAGAATGTGATTTCTCTCTCATTCATTTTGGATCAATGTATACAATGGAAACAATGTAAAGACTGGCAAACTGCCTTCTGTGGGGGGGGGGGGGAGAGGGAAGTAAGATTAGGGGAAAAATTGTAAAACTCTAAAAAATATAAAATCTTTAAGTTAAAAAAAAATTGGCCTTGATCACTGAACTGCTAAGAGAGCAATGTCCATCATAGTTGATCATCACACAGGGTGGCTGTTAATGTATCCAATGTTCTTCTGGTTCTGCTAACTTTCCTCAGCATTAATTCATGCAAGTCTTTACAGGCTTTTCTGAAGTTAGCACAGAATAATAGCCCTCCATCACATTCATATACCATGACTTGTTCAGCCATTCCCTAAATGATGGGCATCCCCTCAATTTCCAATTCTTTGCCACTACAAAAAGAGCTCTCCTAAATAGTTTTGTATATGTGGATCTTTTCCCCTTTTATACAATCTCTTTGGGATGCAGAACAGGCATTGTTATTAACTTTAGAGGTATAAATATAAGCAAGCAAGGAAATCTCTCCCCTTGGAATTTAGGTTTTAATGAGGGAAGGCAACAAAATGTTTTCAGTCAACACAAAATTCATAGCAGTGGTTGGAAAGGCAGGTTTATGCATCTGTTGAGACAACATTTATTTTCATGTCAAAAGGTCAGCTATTACTAAAAAGTTAATTTAAAAGTATATTCATTCTGAAAGAAAATTTGAATACAGAGAAGTTTCTCAAAGTCTGCGTTACTTATGTAGGAGATAAGCAACCAAAAAAAAGGAGATAGAGAAACATTTGAAATTCTTTTTCAAATGAAACTGAACAAAATTCTTTCTGAAAAGAATTTATGATGGATTTTTTGATCATATGAATAAAAAATCAAAGTCTACAATGGAAAAAACATAAAGGATTTCACTGACTTATTTCTCTGACATTAAAGGACAATGCTTATTTGATATTCATCTCCTGAAGTCAGAATTAAATCAAATCTGAAGCATTTGTGAGATGCTGTGCTATAAAGGAAAATTAGTCCAATATATTACCCCATATTTGGCTCACATGTTTTATCAGGTTTTTAAGATTTTTTATTTTCCAGATGTTATCCAATTTATCTTCAGATGATTTCTGACAATTTTAAAAAATTAAATATACTCTACAGAGTTTAAGAATACTTTTTATAAAGTGCTGGGAAAAACTCTGGAAAGTCTTACATGAGTTAATACAAGTGAAATGTACTGTATACAAAGTAATAGCAATATTGTGGAATGATTAGCTGTGAATGACTTTGCTTTTCTCAGCAATAATGTGACCAAGACAACTCTGAAAGACTTATGATAAAGAATTGCTATCCATCCCCAGAGAAAGAGCTAATGGTGTCTGAATACAGATCGAAGCATACTTTTTCTTTACTTTTTTTTTTAATAATATGACTATTATATCAAATTACTAAATTACTTGCTTTCTCAGTGGGGGCTTAGAAGAGGAGGGGTTGGGTTTGGGTAAGAACTCAAAGTTTTAAAATGAATGTTCTTACATGTAATTTGGGAAAAATATTAAATAAATTAAAAAAGAAAAATAATCCTACAGACAAATTTCTAAATAAAAATATTTTTAAAAATATAAAAGTTTTGCTATGTTTGTAAAAATGTGGGGTGGATATCATGATTTAAAAGCCATACCTGAAAAACATATTCTTAAATGGGTCATATTTTTAATTTTTAAAATTAAAGATTTTTAAAAATATTTCTAATGGTAGCAGATAATGTAATGTTAAATGAATTCTTACAGGGTTTATGCAAAGGCAATCTGTATTAGTAATAGTAAAAGGATCATATTTGTCTGCAATAACAAGAAGATCAGGAACAGGATACACTCTCAAAGTATGATCATATGCCCAGTACACTGGACAGACGTAAAGTGGTAAAGGAGTCAGATGACCTTGTGATAAGAGAGTCTTTACAAACTGCAAAAGAAGCAGAAAAAAGTATGATGTAAGAATAAAGGACTTCTGTTTTTTTGCTTGAAAAATCTAATCTAGACAAGTTATTTCAAATCAAATAAGAAACAAGTAATATAAAGAACCAAAGGGACTAATGCTATTAAAAAAATACTGGTTGAGGGCAGCTAGGTGGTACAATGGTTAGAGCACCAGCCCTGGAGTCAGGAGTACCTGGGTTCAAATCCAGCCTCAGACACATAATAATTGCCTAGCTGTGTGACCTTGGGCAAGTCACTTAACCCCATTGCTTTATATAATTTTTTTTTTAAAAAGTACTGCTTACCATCTGTATCCCAACAAAGAACCGTGGAGTTTTGACAAAGTTCAAGGACTATTCCCTTTAATTTAGAAAAAAAACAACCTGCTATCTTATTGTCTGATCTTGTTATCTCTTATACTTTGTATTTCTTCTTTAAGGATGTGATTTCTCATCACACTCATTTCAGGTCAATGTACAACATGGAAACAATGTAAAGACTGACAAATTGCTTTCTCTGGGGGGGGGGAAGTGAGACTGGGGGAAAAAATTGTAAAACTCAAAATAAATAAAATCTTTAATTAAAAATTAAAAAGTAGGGGCGGCTAGGTGGCACAGTGGATAAAGCACCAGCCCTGGAGTCAGGAGTATCTGGGTTCAAATCCAGTCTCAGACACTTAATAATTACCTAGCTGTGTGGCCTTGGGCAAGCCACTCAACCCCATTTGCCTTGCAAAAACCTAAAAAAAATAAAAAAATAAAAATAAAAAAAAGTGCTGCTAAGGATAGAGACAAGACACTCTTCTTATAAACTTCTTATATCTGGTAGGTAGTATACAATCCTCTCAACAAAAAACACAACTGACTAAGAATTGAAAATATACTTAGTAGCTTTAAATATCTAAGTTCTTAAGTTTCTCATTTTACACTGAAGATTTAGCAATAAAAAATATATAACTTTTTTTAAAGCAGTTCTCAGGAACCCATGTTTGAATTTGTGACAAAGAAATATTTAAAAAAGGTAAGAATTATATGAGTGTGGTACAGTCATTTTTATTTAATTCAATATAACATAGCTTAAGAAAAAATATGTTTACTTACATGATGAGGAATATCCACATTGCTGCTAGGAAAATGGACACAATTTCTGCACATTTTATTCACCAAGTCTTCACGAAAGATAATGATTTCTTGTGTACAATATTGAATTCTAGGAAGAAAATATGGGTTGAATTTTGGATACTTAAAAAGGCTTTTATTTATTTAGTTAGTTTTTGTCTAGGGCTAAGAAATATACCTAATTTTATTGGTTTAGGAAATTCCCAACTGAAGAAATGTTTTCTACTACCATCACTCACACCTCCACATTTTATAGTCTTTGAAAGCCTGCAAAAGGAAGGGCTTGAACCAGTCTTCCTGGCTTCAAGACTGACTTTCTACCCATCACATGCTTTCTTTCTTTGATTTTTTTATTTCAAAGAAAATTTCATTTTGCAACAGTAAGTCACCCCTTGCATTAATCTTGTAGAAAATTATACTATAAAACACAATTACAGTCAGTAATATAGACAGCAAATGTTTTGTAATATTTCCATTATATATATATATATATATATATATTTTTTTTTTTTATTTAGATTTTTGCAAGGCAAATGGAACAGTTAAGTGGCTTGCCCAAGGCCATACGATTAGGTAATTATTAAGTGTCTGAGGCCGGATTTGAACCCAGGTACAGATCCTGACTCCAGGGCCGGTGCTCAATCCACTTCATCACCTAGCTGCCCCAATATTTCCATTCTTAATAAGCTTTGTAAAAGAGTAGGTTAAAAGAACAATTAATTTGTGCACACATAGGCAATAATACCAGATATTTTCAATAATTTATATCATATATAAAATGCTACTCTTCACGAGAATAAGTTTTAGAACTAGAACAGACCTCAGAAACACACCTCAGAAACAAATTCAATCCCCACATCATACAGATGAAGAAATTGAGGTTTAGAATGATTACAAGTGATTTAGCCAAGGTCACATGTGTAATACTTGAACCCAGTAACTCTGATTCAAAAGTTCTGCTATTTTTACTGTACTATATACTTCCTCACAACTCTGTTTTGAATTCTATTAATAGTACCCTTTCTTCTTCACTTATGATGAAGACATTTTGATTCAGCCACTTAAAGTCAAATATATGATAAACATTTTAATGAGGTCATATATTTCAACAAGGGAAAAAGAACTGCAACAAAACACACAATAGTAAAGTTTACCTGCAGGGATTTGTAGTGAAAACTGAAAATGGTATCCGTTGCCTAAATTCATTAGTGATACTTTCAGCAAGTGGTGGCCTATAAAAACAATTTGCACGGTACAGATTACATGTTAAAAGTTCCTCAAATTTCCTTTAAAGTTTTTAGAAATATGGCTTTAATTTACCTTGGTAATATAGAGCCAGGTCCAGGATCCTCTGGCCCAGGTACGAACACAAAACGACTGCTGTAAACATGACATGATATCATATGTTATTTTTACAATTACTAAACAATGTCAATAACATAAAAACAATCTATTTTGTGTCTGTAATGATTTAAATTTAAACTTACAATTAAAAAAAATATTGCCAAGTCTGCTTTTGTCATAAAAGAAACAAAGTAATTTTGGAAAACATGTCCCTTAATATGTAGAGAATAATGTAGAGATTATTGCACATCAATAGATTATTGGATGATTGGATTATCAAATAAGATATCTTTTGTTTTGAAGGATTTTTTTACAAAGCTAACATTTAAATTAAATTCATATATCTGTGACAGGTGACACACTCTGGAAAAACCAACATTCTCTAGCAATGGCTGTTAAAGTCAAAGAACTGGCCCCTTTTGCTATTAACCTTTGAATGAATGAATGAATGAATGAGCATTTTTTTGCTCACTAGTTCTTTAAAAGGGTGAATCCTTCAAGAATGAATAAATTTCAGACTTCACCTATTTGTAGCATATAAAGCATTTGCAAGATGGTTTAATATGATCTCAGTTACATATCCTAGTTCAAAATCAGAAAATGATAGGATTTTATGAGTAGAGATAGCATTAAAGCAGTATTATCATTTACTTTGCTGTAGCACCTAAAGGATAATGGGACCTTTCCATTTGACTTGCAGGTAGCAATCTTCCATCTATATATATGTTGTCTTTCCTTTTATATGGGAGATCCTTGAGAGCAGAGATTCCTTGTTTTGCTATTCATAACCACCTTGGTACTTTGTAAAAGGGGGCACTTATTTAATGCTTCATTCTTTGATTCATTTATCCCAACTGCACTCCTCGATGTTTTCCAACTCATGGTCTTCCTAAAATGTAGTATCCAGAACTGTATCAGTGCTATAAATGTGGTCTCATGAAGACAAACTAACCTTGGACAATTACCTCCTTATTCCTGGAAACTATGACTTTCTTGGCAGTCTTTGCTTGCTATCTCACACACTCATGTTGAACATATAGTACACTAAACTTTCTACATCTTTTTTCACATGAAATCCTGTAAGTAAGGCTTTATCTGTACAAAGTACAACAAATTTTACCTCATTTGATACTTATAGCATTATCTAATGAATTACACAATACAAGCTTTATAATCCCTGTTTTACAGATAGGGAAATTTGAAATAGTTGTCCATGTCATGTCAGAAGATCTTAGACTTTTCCCAAATTATGGTGGTTACAGTTTGCAGACCCTTTGGTCATTCATTCTTCCTCAACCAGGTTCAGACTTCACTCACTTTCTTTTTTTCCCAATCCTCAACTTCTGTCCTTATATTAGGAGATATTAATAGTCACAATATATTCTCTCAAGCTCCATAATTTCCTTAAACTCCTTCATTTCCCTGTGGGCACACCCAGGGTCAGTCATACAATAGGTCTCACCATTACCCATTAATGTTCCAATTCCCTAATTAGAAAGTCTGGATGTCCCCTTCCAGATTAGTTTCAGCCTTCTCTATGCCCCACTCCTCCCTTCTCTCAGCAGCTTCTCTAATCTTTACTTCTGCTCCAACTCCCTCCCTCCTTTTCCAATCTCTAATTGTTAATCACTTGAACTCTCAACTGTTCTCTGCTCTTGAATCTCTTTCCCCCTTCTCTTATTGCTATTTATCTACTACTTATCTCTTGAGAAACCTCAGCCCTGGATCCACCCTTGGCAGTCCTGGAGGAAGTCTCACAACTGTACTGACCCAGTACATTACAAATTCATGCTGTCCCACTTCAACTGGACCTGTGCTGCAATAAAGTAGTCCTTTAATTCCTTTCTAATAGAGTCCATGTCACTGCTCACAGAAGTTATTCCAAACCTTCCCTTGCTTCAAGCCTCCTCTACCTCTCCCTTTGCTCCTCTTAGCTGAGTACTTTGGCTTCAATTTTTTCCATAAAGAGGCATTCTATGTGATCTTTCTTTTCCCATTTTCATCTCAAAGTCCTTTGATCTCATCTCCTATTCAGACAGAGAAGTGGCCCTTTTCCTAACAAAGTTAATCTTTCTACAGTACACTTGAGCCCATGTATTCCCATTTTCAGCAGTTGGCATCTGCAGGGATGCTCTCTCTTACTCTCAAATCTCTAACCTCTTCCTAGTTACTGGTTTCTTCCATACTGCTTTCAAACCAAAACCTCACCCATCCTTAAAAATTTTCCCTAGAGGGGGGCAGCTAGGTGGTGCAATGTGTAGATTCAGGAGGACCTGAGTTCAAATCCAACCTCAGACACTTAATAATTACCTAGCTGTGTGACCTTGGGCAAGTCACTTAACCCCATTTGCTTTGTAAAAACACAAAAAACAAAAAAAAATTTCCCTAGACCACAGTCACTTAAAGAATATTAATGATTAACTGCTTGTTATAGATATTCAAAGGATCACAGATCTAGAGCTTAGAAGGGACCTTAAGAGGCCATCTAGTCCAATTTTCTCACATTACAAAGTTTAGGAAACTAAGGCTCAGAGAAATTAAGTAATCTGGAAAAGGTCACATAGCTAAGTGGACTTAGGTGTCAATGGATAGAATGTTGGACCTGGAGTCAAAAGATCTGAGTTTAAATCTTGCCTGTATGGCCCTTGGGCAAGTCACTTAACCTTATTTGTCTCAGTTTCCTCATCTGTAAAATGAGCTGGAGAAGGAAATGGCAATTTGCACCAGTATGTCTTCCAAGAAAATCCCAAATGGGGTCACAAACAATTGAACATGACTGAAAACAAGTTGCTTTTAAATATATTTATCTCATTTGGTCCTTATAACTGCTTTGTGAGGTAGAGACAGGGCATGCAATGTTATTTCTATTTTATTGATGTGGAAACTTTGTATCAAATGACTGAGCTGTGGTTTGTTTCAAAATGAAACATATTTCCAAACACCATTATCATACAGTGACTATAGTTAGAAGGGAAGGTATTTATTTGTCAAGGGGTGAAGGGGAGAGATTGCTAGGGGGAAGTGGAGTGCAATAATAATGATTAAAGAAAAGCACATGAGTTACACATTAAAAAAGCAGAGCCTAGAGGAGTTCAAAGGGCAATGTTTGTTCTATTACTTTAAATTATGGTATGTAAAAGGAACATATACATATGTAGATTTGCAGTTGCATGTATAATCAATCCTAACTTTTAGGCCTTTCTTGTGTTTAGAAATGTTCATGTTTGTTGATGATTTTCTAATTTGTATAAAATCTAGTACTAACTAGATTATGGGAAACAGCTACATTATTACATAGGTGTAGGCAATACAAATTAATGCTATGAAACTGATATATTTTGACATGATAAAGGAAATAAAAAGAGAAAAGCTATTTGTATGCAGATGTTACAACTGAGTTACATATACAGTAATAAAAATCAAACAACCTAAATGTTCAATTATTAGAGAAATGATGATGGGACCATGGTGCAACAATAAAATAGATATACCACCTTAAAAATGACAAAAAACAAATTATGCTATTATTCAAAAATAAGGTCTGTGAAATAATGACAAGTTTAAAAAAATTATAAATATTAGATACATAATAACAGCTCTATAAAAATGTATATCATGTACATTAAAAGGGTATACTTTTAAATGTGCAATCAAAGATAATAGAAGTCATGCTATTTCTTTTTGCAAGGCAATGGGGTTAAGTGGCTTTACCAAGGCCACACAGCTAGGGAATTATTAAGTGTCTGAGGCCGAATTTGAACCCAGGTACTCCTGACTTCAGGGACAGTGCTCTATCCACTGTGCCACCTAACTGCCCCCATTTCTTTTTTCATAATATACTTTCATTAGTTTTTAATTTTAGTTTAAACCATCACTAATAAAATTGTTTTGTTGAAAAACAAGAAAGACTACCAAAGTGGTAGAGTATGGAAGAGTATGTCATTACCTTTGGTGAATATTAGGGTATTCACATATTATATCTGCGAGAGCCTTCAGGGAATCTAAAATTGTAAAAGAATATTAAAATCAATTTTGTATGCTTCAAAATATGAAATGAAATCACATCAAATTCTGCAATGGCCTAAAGCTTTTAAATTAATGATTCAAATTAAAGTAATTTACAATTAAATTTAACATAAAAAGGGTTTTATCTGTCAATTAGCTATTTGGAATCTGGAACGTTTTTTCCCATGTTACAAAACTGATAGTTGCTCAAACTAATTCACAAAAATCCGTTTAACTCATAATCAAGCTCAAGTGTGGTACTTTTCTTTGTCACAACTCTGGCCCTCAGCTTATTATATTTGAGCTCCTGTCTCTAAAGCAAAAACCAGTGTAATATTTTTTATATTATTATAATAATGACATTGTTGTGAGAGTAAACATAACCCCCCCCCCAAAGATGAGAAATCACAAGAATAGTAAGAGAAAGAAAAATATACTTCAGTCTGTGTTCAGATTCCAACAGCTTTGTCTCTGGGATGAGTTGCCTTCTTTATCATTAAGTCCACCAAAGAAGCTGCTTCACTATTTTTCCCATAGTTGCTATTACGAGCTGCATTTCCCTCCATTCTAATCTTCCCCACTCTCATTTGTTCTGTTCACTCTCTCCTTTTGTTCTGTCCCTGATCAGAAGTGTGCTGTTTCTGAGTACCCTCTCCCATGATCTTCCCTCTCTTCTATCACCTATTTCCCCCCTTCACTCCTCCCATTCCCCCTTATCCCATCCCTTTCCTCTCATTTCTCTCTGGGGTAAGATAGATTTCCATATCCTATTAAGTGTGTATGTTATTTCCTTTCTGAGCCATTTCTGATGAGAATGAAGGTTCATTCATTCCCCCTCGCCTTCCTCGGTTCCATTCCATTGAAAAAGCTTTTTCTTGACTCTTTTATGGGAAATATCTTAGCCCCTTTCTTCCTCTCCTTTCCCTTCCTCCCAGTACTTTTCCTTTAATCACCCATTGATTCCATCTTTAAATCATATTCAGAATAATACTTTTTAAGGGATTTTATGTATATTAACAAAAAAGGAAAGAGACAAGGGATAAAATACAGGGGCTAAGTGAAAGTCCTATGTAAGTATTAATGTGGTAAAAATACTGTAAAAGGAAGATAATAAAATTGTCATTTTTTTTGTTGTAAGGCAGTAGGGGTAAGTGATTTGCCTAAGGTCAGCTAGGTAATTATTAAGGGTCTGAAGTCACATTTGAACTTAGGTCCTTCTGACTCTAGGGCCGGTGCTCTATCCACTGTGCTACCCAGCTGCCCCCCCATTATCATTTTTATATTTCATTAAGATTTACAAAACAATTTACATGTTATCTCATTTGATCACCACAGCAACTTTATGTGGTAGGTGCTACTATTATTCACATTAGAAAAATGAGGCTGAGGGGCAGCTAAGTTGCATAGCGGATAGAGCACTGGACCTGGAATCAGGTGGACCTGAGTTCAGATTTGACTTCAGACCCTTAATAATTACTTGGGCAAATTACATAACCCCAATGCCTTGCAAAAGCCCTCCCCCCCAAAAAATGAAGCTGAGAGAGGTTGCTGCCCAAAATCAAACAGATTTTTAAGTATGAGCCAGAATTTGAATTTGAGTCTTCTTGATTCCAAGTCTAACATTCAAACCACTGTACCACCTAACTGCTCAAGATATCCAAACTTTTTTGACTTTGCATTCCATCAGTAAAATATATATGGCTATAATCTTACAATATGTGTATATTTATTTTAGAACCATATATAGTATACTAATATTTATTGTACTTTGTAAGCTGTATACATGACAAGAAGAAATTAAAGAACAGCTAGGTGGTGCAGTAGATAGAGCACCCACCCTGAGTAAGGAGGACCTGAGTTCAAATCTTGCCTCAGACACTTAATAATGACCAACTTGGGTCACACACTTAACCTCAATGTCTTGCAAAAACTAAAAAAAAATAAAGAAATTAGAGGATGAGGTAAAGATGAAATAATATTTCATTTAAGAGTCAGTAGGAGCTACTGATATCTACTGAGTAAGGGGATGAAATGATCAGATCTCTCCTTTAGGAAAACCACATTGGCAGCTCCGTGGAGAACAGGCTTGGAGGTAAAAGGCTAGAGGCAAGGGGGTAAAAGAGTACGCTATTGTAATAGTTCAGGTCAGAGTGAATGCTGGCTTGAAATAGGGTAATGGTGTTGTAGAGATAGAAAAGCCAGGATTTGGTGATCAGACATATAGGAAGACTAAGAGTAAGGAATTAAGGATGATAGTATAGTCACAAACCTAGACAGTGTCACCATTAATTATGAGAAATTTTAGAAGAAAGATTAGTTTGGGCGGGGGGGGGGGATAATAAGCCGGTGATATGTTTCAAAACCATCTTGTGAGGCATATCACATGGAAATCAAAAAGGGGAGTTGAATGGTCCTCTACTTGACTGCTACTACCCAGAGCACAGAGCATCAAGGTACCTGTCACAGACAGCCACAAGGTGATCTAGGGGATCAGTGAACAGGAAGGGATGGGAATGGAGGACTCAAAGAAACAAAAACAATAAAGGTTTCCAGATGGTAACTTCTTAGTTGGTGCTTTTGGTAACTTGGTAGTTAAAATGCCTGATATACAAATGTATCAAAAAGAGTTTCATGAGGGGCAAAATGGGTGGATGAATGTAGGTAAGGTTGGGTAAGGTCATGGTTCCCTTGCATTTAGGCCATGGCTCCCTTTATGGAAACCACTGAGATAGAGAGAAAAGATCATTCATTCATTATTTGTCCTTCATTCTCAAAGAAGAAAAGTGACACCAGGAAGGTGATGACAATACTTGCAAGTAAATGGAATTATGTGAGGCAGAGTTCTTTAAATCTCAGCCTCTTTCTCCTCCAGAGTCATCTGGGTCCAGCAGCAAGATATATATACAAGATATATATATGGGGGAGGGGGGGCGTGCAGAGTCAAGATGGCAGAGTGAAGACAGGAATCCCCATAAGCTCTTCCCCAGACCACTGCTAATAGCTTTAAATTATGACTAACCAAATTCTAGAGAGGCAGAACCCACAGAAAGGATTTTCCGGCTCAAGACAACTTGGAAAATCTGCAGAAGGGTCTATTCCACCAGGTTTGGAAAGGGCCATAGCCCACAGCCCAGGCCATAAAGAAACAAACTGGCTCCAGCCATCCAGAAACAGCCCACAGGGTACCTGGGTCAGGGGGTGGTTTCTAGACCTCTCAGCCTAGTGATTGCTAATGATAACTTGGAAGGTCAGTGGAAAAACTCTGCTGCAACAGAGTGAGCATGGAGCTTAGTCCACTGCAGGCCTCAGCACAGATCCAGACCCCAGGAACCAGAAGCAGGTCACCAGAACCACCCAGCAGCTGCTTCAAGAGCACTTGGATGAAAAATGATTAAATGGGTCAGGAGAGACTGCAGAGGTCTCTCTGCTATCCCTGGGGCAGGACTCTGTTGCTTTGCCTATACTCAGAACCTGGTCACATACTGCCATAGCAAAGCAGGGATCCTCCTCACAGCTCTAGGACAGAGTGCTTGTGGTCATCCACAGACCAAAGCACAGGCCAGGAGAGCACACTGAGCCTCTCCTAAGACCTTGAAAGAATTGAGGTCCCAGAAAACAGCTAAAAAACTCTCAAAAACTTGGGAAAGTGAATCCTCCACTCTGGAAGCAGGACCCAACCTTTAAAAAAATTTTTTTAAATTTATTTAAGGCACTGGTGTGAAGTGACTTGCCCAAGGTCACAAAGATAGGCAATTATTAAGTGTCTGAGACTGGATTTGAATTCAGGTCCTCCTGATTCTAGGGTCAGTGCTCTATCCACGGCACCACCTATCTGCCCCAAGCCCCACCTTAACAAAGAGTTAAAATATAGGCTGGGGAAATGAGCAAAATACAGAAGAAAAAAGAATCTGATCATAGAAAATTATTTTGGTTCCATGGAGGATCAAAATACACACTCAGAAGATGACAAAGTCAAAGCTTCTATACCCAAAGCCTCCAAGAAAAATATGACTTGGTCTCGGGTTATGGAAGTGCTCAAAAAAAGAGTTTGACAATCAAGTAAGGGAGATAGAAGAAAAACTGGAAAGAGAAGTAAGAGCAATGCAGGAAAATCATGAAAACCAAGTCAGCAGTTTGGTGAAAGAGAGATACAAAAAACTGGGAGGAGAAATGAGAACAATGCAGAAAAATCATGAAATCAGCAGCTTGGTGAAAGAAATACAAAAAAATACTGAAGAAAATAATATGCTAAAAACTAGTTTAGGCCTAATGGAAAAAGCAAAACAAAAGGCAAATGAGGAGAAGAATGCCTTAAAAAGCAGAACTGGCCAGCTAGAAAAGGAGATAAAAAGCTCTCTGAAGAAAATAACTCCTTTAAATGCAGAATGGAACTAAAGGAAGCTGATGACTTTGCAAGAAATCAGGAAAAAATAAAACTTTTCCAAAAAATTAGAAGAAAATGTGAAATATCTCATTGGAAAAACAACCAACCTCAAAAACAGATCCAGAAGAAATAATTTAAAAATTATTCGGCTATCTGAAAGCCATGACCAGGAGAAGAGCCCAGACTTCATTTTTCAAGAAATAATAATACAGCAAAATTGCCCTGAGATCCTAGAAGCAGAGGGTAAAAGAGAAATCAAAGGAATTCACTGGTCACCTCCGGAAAGAGATCCCAAAAGGAAAAACTTCCAGGAATACTATAGCCAAATTCCAAAACTCCCAAATCAAAAAGAAAATTCTAAAAGCTGCCGGAAATAAACAATTCAACTACTGAGGCTCCATAGTCAGGATTACACAGGATCTGACAGTATCTACATTAAGGGCTCTTCAGGATTGGAATATGATATTCCAGAAGGCAAAAGATCTTGGTTTAAAACCAAGAATCGACTACTCAGCAAAACTGAACATTCTCTGGGTGAGGAGAACTAACTATGTGGAACTTAATGATATTGAACTGTTTGTATTCCTTCATGGGAAGAAGATATTGATAACTCATATGAACTTTCTCATTTATAAGAGCTATTAGAAGGAGCATATATAGACAGGACACAGGAAGGAGCAGAAATTTTACAAGAGTCAAGAAATAGCTTTTTCAATGAAATGGAAATGGGGAAGGTAAGGGGGAATGAGTGAGTCTTCATTCTCATCAGAAATGACTCAGAGAGGGAATAATATACACACTTAATATGGTGAGGAAATCTATCTAACCCTAGAGAAAAATGAGAAGAGATGGGATGAGGGGAATGGGGGGAGGGAAGGGGAATAGGTGATAGAAGAGAGGGAAGATTGAGCGAGAGGGTACTCAGATATGACACACTTTTGGACAGAGCCAAGATGAAAGGAGAGAGAATAGAATAAATGAGAGTGGGGAGGAACTGAGTGGAGGTACAGCTAGAAATAGCAACTGTGGGAAAAATATTGAAGTAACTTCTCTGGTGGACTTATGATAAAGAAAGCAACTCACCCCAGAGACAGAGCCATTAGAATCTGAACACAGAGGGAAGTACATTTTTTTTCTCTTTATTCTTGAGGTTTCTTCATCTCCCTGGGGAGGGGGAAAGAGGGATTTATGTTCACTCTTATAACACATTCAATTTCAATCAATGTATAGCCTGGAAACAATGTAAAGACTATCAGACTGCCTTCTATGGTGGGGGGGGAGGGAAGGGAAGGTGGGTAAAAATTGTAAAATTCAAAACCTTACAAAAAAAATGATAGGTAGATACTATATCTATATCTATATCTATATATATATATATATATATATATATAGAGAGAGAGAGAGAGAGAGACAAGGCACAGGAGGGAGATGACTATGAAGTATAATATAAAGATAGAGTTAATGGGTGAAAAAGAAATGTACTGGGAGAAGGGAAAGGAGAGGTAGAATGGGCTAAGATATTTCATATAAAAGAGGCAGGAAAAAGCTTTTGCAAAGGAGTAGAAGGGGGAAGGTAAGGGGAAATGAGTGAACTTTTCTCATTTGAAGTGGTTCAGAGAGGAAGTAACATACATACTTAAGAGGGTATAGAAATCTATAAAAAAGGAGAGGAAAGGGATAGGAGAAAGGGGACAGGGGAGGGGGTTGTAGGTGATAGAAGAGAGGAAATAAAGATTGAGGGAGAGTGGTAGTTAGTTATAATATACTTTTCAGAAGGGATAGCGTGAAAAGAGAAAGAACAGAATAAATGGGTGTGGGCAAGAATAAGATGGAAGGAAATTCAGTTAGCAATAGCAACTATGGGGGAAAAAATATTGAAGCAACTTCTCTGATGGACTTGGAATGTGATCCATCCCAAAGACTGACTGATGCAAACTTTTCTCTCTCACTTTATTTTTCTTGAGTTTTCTCAGTCTTCATGGGGGAAGGGGGGGATTATGTTTACTTTTACAACAAGATTATTGGAGTAATGTGAAAAAGTAAATGAACAGAAGAAGTGATTACAACAACAAAAAAGAGATATACATCAGGATGACTGCCATTGGCCCCCAGAGGGAAAGAAAGAAGGCTAGGCATGGTGAAAAAAAGTAGTGGTATCGGAAATTTATTATTTTTGTTTCCAACAAAAATTATCCTGATAACACAAACTATATGGAGATACTAGATAGCTGTCTGAAGGGGGAGGGGGGGAGTGAACTACTAGGTACTGCAGTAGGAAATGAAAGATTTCTATAACCATCAGCCATCCTTAGGTTCAGAGTTGAAAGGGATCTTCATTACCAGCTATTTTGCAGATAAGGAAACTCAGAACAAGGAGGTCAGTAAAATATAAGCCCCTTGAGGGAAAGCACTATGTATCCTTATGTGGCAGTCACCCTCTAGTCCTAAACATTTTGAAGTACATTGTAGGTGTTTAATGCTTACCTTGATGTACAAGGTAAAAAAGATGATGAGTAGAAGAACTCGAATTTGAAACTAGGAACTTTGACTTCAAATCCTAGGGCTTTATCTATTATACAGCTGAAAGTCAGGGACAAGTTACCACATGTCACCAATTTGATTTATAAAAAAAAATGCATCTAGTCTTTAAAAAGATTTTCAATACCTTTCAATGACTGAACATGATTTTTTCCATATGGTGCAGATGAAAAATTTCCACAGAAAATGAAACAGGTTGGAGGTACAGAAGAATAACCTAAGAAGTATAAGAACAGATAAAGATTACTTCTCAATGCAAGAATTCTATTTATAAATAAATGAGCATATATATCATGAAGTTATTTATAGCATTAGGTAAAAATATTTTTCAAATCTAATAAAATTTATAAACTAAAATATGAAAAACTTATCCAAACTGCTATTTTTTAAGGACATTAACAACTATACTTTGCTAAAATCTGGAAAAATAAACGTCAGTACTTTGACACAATAATCCATCATTTCAACAATGCCAGTAGGCATTTCTTTTATCAACAGATATTAATCCTTTTATACTTCGACAGTAGCTTTCATAAGCTGCCTAAATAAAGCTAATAAAAATCTCCAATTTCTGGCCAACCTAAGGCTACTGAATCTCTCTAACTCCAGAAAGGCTATTTCCTAAAGAAGTGACATACACAACAATGCTGTCACTTTCCAGTTTGACAGAACCTGCTTGTCCTCTGATGTAAAAACCCATATCACCATCACTCCATGATGAGACATTACTGCACAACTTTGGGAGAAATTTCTATTATTAGCTTAAAAAAAAGTATTTTTAAAAAATGTTTTATTGGGGCAGCTAGGTGGTGGAGTCGGAACAAAGACAAAGGACTATTAACTTTAATTTAGGGGGGGAAAAAGATATCTTATTGTCTGATCTTGCTATCTCTTATACTTATGTTTCTTCCTTTAGGATATGATAGAGTACCAGCCCTGGAGTCAGGAGGACCTGAGACCTCAGACAAATAATACTAACCTAGCTGTATAACCTTAGGCAAGTCACTTAACCCCACTGCCTTGCAAAAAAACAAAAATAAAGTTTTATTGCTAAATCACTATAAAATGGAATGCTCAAAGAATATATTTTCTAAGGGTTTACAGACTTAAGAAATTAAGCATCAAGATAAGCATTTGTGAATTAAGAACAATGAAAAATACATACCAGAAAACATAACGTGAAGCTTTTCTAATACTTCTACTTGATCCAGCCAAACATCAGACACCAATACAAACATGGTGCCTTCATTCTCTTCTTCCAACTGTTTTAGTTTTGCAGATGCTTTTACAGATGTAGCAGTTGGTCCACCAAAAAAATTTACATTTCCATAGTATGCCCTATGTAATAGAAATAGTATCATCATTTTCTTATTCTTCCCTACTACACTCTAGATCTATTACTTCTTCCCTACTACACCGCTTCATTTAATACTTCACTCTTATTCCAAATGGGGGCTTTCCCAACAATGTATTTCAAGAAAATGTATAGTCTGTAGAAATACAAAGATAAACTAATTTACTGCCTGTACAATTTAAAGGTGCGAAACATTAGAACATTAAAAGTATATATATTTTGTTAAAATGGTGTTCATTTTAAACAATCCTAGGATTACTTTTTTTTAATGCAGTTTTTACTTTGTTGTTACTCTATGCTAGTTTCAAAAGGAATAAAATAATTTTGAAATATAAGAGTATACATTTAAGTTGAGAGATAAAAGAGAAAAGTATCATTTAAAAAGTGGCATGAACATGGGGGCAATGATCAACCTTGATGGACTTGCTCATTCCATCAGTGCAACAATCAGGGACAATTTGGGGCTGTCTGCAATGGGGAATATCATCTGTATACTTAGATAAAGAACTGTGGAGTTGGAACAAAGACAAAGGGCTATTAACTTTAATTTAGGGGGAAAAAAGATATCTTATTGTTTGATCTTTCTATCTCTTATACTTTGTTTCTTCCTTTAGGATACAATTTTTCTCTCATCACATTCATTTTGGATCAATGTATATCATGGAAACAATGTAAAGATGGGCAAATTGCCTTCTGTGGGGGTGGGGGGAAGGAAGTAAGATTAGGAGAAAAATTCTAAAACTCAAAATAAATAAAATCTTTAAGCAAAAAAAAAAAGTGGCAAGCATGAGTTTTGTTTCTTCCTCTATTCTGTATTGCAAAACTTCTCTAGATCAAACCCTAAACTTTTCTCTGCTCTTGTCTCAGGAAGATGAGGCCACCCCTCTTTCTAACAGCTTATTTAACAGCTTGACTCATTAACCTTGCACTTCCTTTTTTTAAATTATCATTTATTTATTCTTATTTTGTACAAATAATGTTTTCGGGTTTTTTTAGGTTTTTGCAAGGCAAATGGGGTTAAGTGGCTTGCCCAAGGCCACCAAATAATGTTTTTTATACATTACTAAAATATTCTTGTGTAAGAGTAAACATAATACCCCCCCAAAAAATATAGACCCACATGAGTGATAAAGGGGAGAGAAAAAAATTCAAATTCAAATTAAGGGGCAGCTAGGTGGCGCAGTGGATAAAGCACCGACCCCAGAGTCAGGAGTACCTGGGTTCAAATCCAGTCTCAGACACTTAATAATTACCTAGCTGTGTGGTCTTGGGCAAGCCACTTAACCCCATTTGCCTTGCAAAAAAAAATTAAAATTAAAAATATAACAATAATAATTGTAGGTATGGCCAGGTGGCACAGTGGATGGAGCACCGGCCCTGGAGCCAGGAGCATCTGAGCCCAAATCCAGCCCAAGACACCCAACAATCACCCAGCTGTGTGACCCTGTGCAAGTCACCCCAACCCCATTGCCCTGCAAAAAAACCACTAAAAACCAAAAAAAGACCCAAAATAAAATAAAATAAAATAGTAATAGTAATAACAATAACAATGATAATAATAACAATGATAATAATAATAATAATAATAGTAGTAGTAGTAGTAGTAGTAGTAGGGGCGGGTGGCTGGGTGGCAGACAAGAGCACTGGCCCTTGGGCCAGGAGCACCTGGGTCCAAATCCGGCCTCAGACACCCAACAATCACCCAGCTGTGTGGCCCCAGGCAAGCCACCCAGCCCCATTTGCCTTGCCACCCACCCCAAAATAATAAAAAATTGTGCTTCAGTCTGTGTTCCAACACCACCAACTTTGTCGTGGGTGGATCACATTCTTTATGATAAGTCTATCAAAAGTTACTTCCATATTTTCCCACTGTTGCCACTGCTGATTGCAACTCCCTCCATTCATACTTCTCCACTACCATGTACTATAGCTTCTATCTCCTTTCACTGTCTCTGCTGTAGGGTAGCTGAGTGGCACAGCAGACAGATCCTCGGCCCTGGGGCCAAGAGGCCCCGAGCCCACATAACACCCCTTAGGCCCAGCATGTACCTGGCCCTATGGTCATAGGCCATACAACCCCAGCCCCTTGCAAAAAGCAAAAAAGAAAATGTGTTATATCTAACCACTCTCCCCCCCATGGTCCATCCTCTCCTCCATCACTCACATCCCCCCCTTCCCCCGTCTCCCTTGTCTCCTTACTACAGATGTCTATACCCTGTTGAGTATATATGCTGTTTCCTCTCTGAGCCACCTCTGATGAGAGCAAGGATTCCCTCACTCCCCCTTGCCCTTTCCATATCATTGCAATAGCTCATTGTAATAAAGAAAAATCTTATTATATGAAATATCTTGGCCTATTCCTCCTCTCCTTTTTCTTTCTCCCATTACATTTCCTTTTTGACATGTTTAGTTTCTCTTTTTCTCTTAGCTCCTTTCTAATGCCTACAAATATGATCAGGCTTCTCCTCTAATTTAAAAATCTTTTTGATTCTGCTATTCCTTTAACTTTTCATGATTAAGGAGAGAACTTATGCCTTATCTTCAATCTTTCATTACTTACTCTTTTTTGGTTTGTTTTGCAAGGAAATGGGGTTAAATGACCTGCCCAAGGTCACACAGCTAGATAATTAAGTCTGAGGCTGGATTTGGACTTAGGTCCTCCTGACTCCAGGGCCCATGATCTACCCACTGTGCCACCTAGTTGCCCCCTTGCTTATTTAACTCTTCAACCGTTTAAAATCTAACTTTTGACTCTACTATTCTAATGAACCTGGTTCTCAAAGGTGGCCAAAGATCTTTTAATGATAGCTTTTTCTTAGTAATCTTTATCATTCATAGTTCACATAGTATATAATGCCACACTTCAAAAATTACAAACCACTTTCCTCACAATAATCCTTTCCTTTTGCAGGGAAGGAAAGTCAGTATATGAAAGATGACTAGCCCAGTCATAAAGATAGTAAATATCTCAAGCAGGCTACCAACATAATTCTCTTGATGACTTTTCCAACTGTACTATATTGCCTTTCAATTTCCCTTATTTGTTATCATCCTCTTCAGTTTTATGCAACTTTTAGTACAGTTGCTCACATTCTACTCCTCAACACTTTCCCTTCATGTGATTTCTCTGAAATTGCTGTCCACCATTCTTTCTTAAGTCTCATTCTTTGGTTCATTATCTGTTTATTGATATAATCTCCCACAATTGGGATATACGCCCTCTTCATTTCAAATTTTTCCTCACCTCTGTTACCAAATACTCTATGAAATGTCTTCCTGGGTGTTATTCTCTATCCCCACTCTTAAATGAAAGCATTCTCTCCCTGCTCAAATTTTCACAGATCATTTTGTCTGGATGTTTCCTTTACTCCATTAGTCTCCACTTTATATTTATCTATGCTTGTCACAATGCTTATCTATGCTTCAGGTTTTCTGAATGCATAGTATTCTCCCCAATGCAAGTACTTTCTTTTTAAATGCCTCTCTACCACTCTAACCACTAAAAGACTACAAGAAACCTCCTATAAAGGTTACATCTGACTTCCTCTGAGTAAAATGAGGGCTCTGGCTGTAAATATATACTATTTTTAAAAAAATTTTATTTAATGGGGTTAAGTGACTTGCCTAAGGTCACACAGCTAGGTAATCAATACAATAATAATTTCAATAATGTTAAAAGTAGACACTTCTATAACACTTAAAAGTCAGCAAAGCACTTGGTATTTATTTTCTCATTTTATCCTCACAACTACCCTCTGAGATAAATGCCACAATAATAATGATACTACTTTACCTTTTCGTAACAACTTATACTTTTCAAGGCTATATTCACATTTATCACCTCATTTGATCCTCTCAATCCCCTAAAGTATGTAGGATAAGTATTTTTATGTCCCTTTTACAAATAAAAAAAAACAAAGCTGGGGTCCAGAAGTTTTTAGGAATTATCTCTGAAACGAAACTAAGTAAGTTTAACTTCCTTTTCTCAAAGATGCAGAAACAGGCCCAAAGGCATTAAATGACTACCCAAGATGACAAAGTTAGGAGGCAGAAATAATGCTAGAACTCAAGTTCACTGGATCCAAAGACTTTTGTACCAGGTGCTAACCTTACATACCTACTACAAAGGTAATGGTAATATGTCTGATAATATCGTGCCTCACATTTGCTAGTGCCAAATTTATAAAATCCACATAGTTGCAGATGGGTCAAAAAATAAATTATTACCTGGTAGTGCTGGAAGGTTCAATGGGAGGAAATCCAAAGGCATTAACATGAAAAATCTGATCTTCAAACCAACCTGAAAAAGGTTATATTAAGCAGACACAATCAGCTGTATTCAAATTGGAAAAAAATAAAATTAAAATAAAGCTGGTCTACATGCTTAAGATCCAAGCCAACTAGGTTTTCCTTCCTCTCCAGGCTGTACTTTCCCCCACAGAGCCTGGTATACCCAGCTTAGCAACCTCTCCCTTCCTTATTTCAGGTTCTTTTTAGGTGTCTTCCCCCATTAGAATGTACATTCCTGGGGCAGCTAGGTGGCACAGTGGATAGAGCACTAGCCCTGGATTCAGGAGGAGCTGAGTTCAAATCTGGTCTCAGACACTTAATAATTACCTAGCTGTGTGACCATAGGCATGTCACTTAACCCCCACTGCCTTGTAGAAAACAAAAAACAAACAAAAAGAATGTATGTTCCTTGAGGGAAGGCTTCCTATTTCACTCTGCTTGTTTTTGCATTCCTAGTGCTTCTCACTATGCCTAATACATATGGAGTGTCAGAAAAACAAACATAAATGTTTGTTGGCTTGTCTTCAACGTAAAAGAGGATTCAGGCAGCTGAGTGGCACAGTGTATAGGATGCTGGACCAGAGTCAGGAAGACCTGATTTGAGATCCAGCGTCAAAGACTGAAATACACAGCTGTATGAGCTTGGGCAAACTGTTTGCTTCAGTTTCCTCATTGGCTAATAAAAGCACTATCTTTCAAATTTGTTCAGAGGAGCAAATGAGAGGATATTTGGTATATGGTAAGTTCTATGTAAGTGTTAGCTCTCATTCTAATAATAATTATTATTTCCCTCCAGAAATACAATGTAACATTTTTAAGGGGAAAAGCTCTTTATCTTATCCTGCAATCTTTTCAAGTTATTATCCTATATCTATTTTCTTTTTCATAGACACACTTCTAAAAAAATCTATATGCACTCTATCTCTATTTCTCAACTCCTACTCACTTCTCAGTCTTTTAGAATCTGCTCTCAAATCCCATACCTCATTTGAAACTGCCCTATCAAAGATTACTGCAATTTGATTCTTCTGTCACTGCTGACTAACCCCATCTTGGTTATTCTTCTCTTGGTTTTTAATGGCACTGATTTTTTTTTTGGTCTTCCTACAATTTGACAGTTCCTACTTAGTATTTTTTGTTCAATCAATCAATTAATCAATAAGCATTTGCTGAGAACCTGCTGTGTCAGGCACTGAAAATATAAAGAAAAAAATGAAACAATCTTTACTTTAAAGGAGTTTGTAATCTACTGGGGGGAAAAGACAACATGGTACATATGTAAAGATTCACACACATATGTACACACATAAACAGTACAAATTTAATAAATAAATGGGAATAAAATACAGAATAGTTAGGGGAGGCACTAGCAATTCAGAAGATCAAGGAAGGCTTAGAGTAGAAGGTGGTGCTTAAACTATATCTTGAAGGAAGTCAGGAATTCTGTGAGTGAAGTTGCAGAATTAGTCCATTCTAGGCATGGAAGAACAGCCACTGCAAAGGCACCAATTTGTGTTGTGTCTTCTTTCTTCAGGCTTTCTCCATGATCTCATAGTCTCCCATCAGTTCAATAATCATTTTTATGCAGATGACACCCCACAAATCTATACATCTAGCCCTAATAGTTCTGCTGAGCTCCAGCCCTATATCACTGACTGCTGAATCCTACCTGCATGTCTCAATGACATTTCATATTCAATATATTCAAAATAGAACCTGTCACCCGCCCCTCAAGTTCCATCCTCTTCCAAATTTCTTTAAAAGGAACCAACATCCTTCTGGTCATATGCAAAAACAATCTTAAAAAAGTCACCATCAGCTCTTTTCTTTACTACTGACCAAAAATCAATCACCAAGTATTGTCAATTTTCTACCTTCACAATTTGTCTCACAGCTTTTATCAGACCACCATTCTAAGTTCAGGTTCTCATCAAATCTCATATGAACTACTGCAACTGCCTCCCAGTTTGGCATTCTCACCTATTCTCCATATAGTTGCCAAAATAACCTTCCTAAAGCACTAGGTCACTCCCTGGCTAGAAAAATCTTGAGTAGTTTCTTATATTCCACCAAGGCAGTTTTATGAACCAGAAGCCTTTTTTGATCTTCTTATTTATTAGTCTTCTTAAATCATCCTACACTGACTTATCTCCCACCCCTAATTAACAGTTAGATTTTCTTTCTTTAGGCTTATTCAGGATTATTTTTCATTTGTTTTTGCAGCTCTGATGCCTGGCACAGTGACTTGTAATAAAGTCTGCACTTAAATGCCTATTGTCTAGACAATGGAACAGAGTTGGAAGGTCAGTCCATTGATCTAATACATCAATACATATAGAGTAAGAACTGCAGATGGCCAATGAGAGGGTCTAGTATATATCAGAAGTTGGAGACCAGTCTGTGAATTCATTGGTTTGGGAATACCTTTCACCAAGGCAGCTGATATGACAGCAGTTCTGAAGAAAGTAACTGAAACTTAGAAGTCAAATAACTTGCCCCTCAACAGTGGGCTGAACATAAGTGAAACTGAACTCAGATCTTTCTGATTCCACATCTAGCACTCAATCCATTAGAGAATCGATTTCTTTGATTTTGGTAAAATTTGCCTGCAAATATTGCTCCTAGGGTTTTCTTCTTTTGGAGTTCATCTACGGCTCAATAAGTTTGTTTTTCTTAGATTGTTATTTAAATTCTCTTTCTTGTTCTGATATTCTGGTAATTTTAGATATTTGCAATGATTCACCATTTAAGTTGATAGTTTTATTAGCAGTGTTGGAGAAAACAGTTTCTAAAAATTTCTTCTAATTCTGTCTCCATTTGTTGTGAATTCTTTTTCATTTCTGATACTGGCAATTTCTTTTTACTTTTTAAAAATCATATCAGCTCATGGTTTTACCTATTTCATTGATTTCCAAAAAAGGTTTAGTTTTATTTATTAATTCAATGATTTTTTTGTTTTTAGCTTTATTCTCTTCTTTTTCAGAATAACTTTGTTTTTAAATTTTATAGGTTTATTTTTTTAGAAAACCAAGAGGGTATTTGTTAATTTTTTTTAAAATTTAGAACAGTTTTATTTAGAGTTTTACAATTTTCCCCCCAATCTTACTTCCCTCCCCTCACCCCCCCACAGAAGGTAGTTTGTTAGTCTTTACATCATTGCCATAGTATGCATGCATTGATCTAAGTTGAATGTGATGAAAGAGAAATCATATCCTTAAGGAAGAAACATAGTATGAGATATAGCAGAATTACATTATAAGACAAAAAGTTTTTTTTTAAATTAAGGGTAATAGTCTTTGGTCTTTGTTCAAACTTCACAATTCTTCCTCAAGGATACAGATGGCATTCTCCATCACAGATAACTCAGAATTGTGCCTGAGTGTTGCCCTGTTGGTATGAGCCAAGTCCATTAAGGCTGATCATTACTCCCATGTTGCTGTTAGGGTGTACAATGTTCTTCTGGTTCTGCTCATCTCACTCAGCATCAGTTCATGCAAATCCCTCCAGGCTTCCCTGAATTCCTATCCCTCCTGATTTCTAATAGAACAATAGTGTTCCATCACATACATATACTACAGTTTGTTAAGCGATTCCCCAATTGATGGACATTCCCTCAGTTTCTATTTCTTTGCCACTACAAAAGAGTTCAGAATAACTTTGAATCCTTTCAATGGACCTTTACTGGATATATTTTTATTGTACTGTGGTCAATAAAGGAGGCACTTAATATTTTTGCATTCCTGCACTAATTATGAGGTTTTTATGCCCTAATACTTGATCAGTTTTTTTTAAATTGTTTTGTGAATTTTACAATTTACAATTACATTGTTTCCATGCTATACATTGTTGATCAGGTTTTTAAAAGATGTCACATGCAGCTTGAGAAATGTGTTTCCTTTCTATTTCCTCTGTAACAGTCAATGACATCAGGGTTCTGAGGGGACAATTGTTTCTATTCCCCTTGTTAGAATATAAAACTTCATCCTTGTAAAATATAGTCCCTTCCAACTGTTCAAATTGGTAAATTATGCTGAAATTATGCCTCTTCTGAATCCTTCAAAGTTTTCATTCAATTCTAGATTTTTATCAGAGTGCCTGGAAGTTCTACATTCTATTAAAGACCCATTTTACCCTCACAGGATTATATAGATTTTGCTGGGTAAATCACCCAGTTGACAGAATAATAGGAGCAGTCTACTGCTTCAACTAGGGAACTTCAACTAGGGACAAACCTGTACTTTTGTTACCCAGGCCCAAACCAGCCTTGGAAGTTGTAAAGACCAGAACAAGCAGGTAAGCAACCAGAAGTCATACTAGATCCAGCTTCTCAGAGGATGCTGAACATTTACATGAAAGAAAACTGGAATGTGAAAGAGAGTGAAATCCAATTAATAGTTCCTTTTTTCCCCTGGATCTTTCCAGATTTTAAACCCTTTAAGAAACCCCTCTCAGGGTGGCAGAGCCAAGATGGCAGCATGAAGGCAGCATTTCCCAGAACCTCTTCCCCCCCAAACTCCAGGAAGTCAACAAATTATGACTCTAGCTGAAATTCAGAAGGGCAGAACCCAGAGAGGGGCTCAGTGATACATTTTCCCAATCCAAGATAACTTAGAAGCTCTGCAGAAAAGGTGTGTTTCACCAGGACCAGGGTTGGAAAAAACTCATGGCTGCAGCTCAGCTCAGCCCAGCTCAGGGATCACTGGCAACAGCTTGACCAGGTTGTGAGAGAACTCTGCTACACCAGAATGAGTGTGGAATGAGGAGCACCAGCCTCAGAGCAGCCCCATGGCAAGAAACTGCAGCGGGAATCTGGGGAAACCAGCCTGCACCTTCAGAGTATAGCCCACAGAGGGTAAGGTGGTCAGGGGAGACAGAGTAAAAATCTCTCTGCTCTCCCTGGGGCAGTACTCTGCTATTTGCCCACACTCAGATCCAGGTTGTAGTTTGGCCTTCCATAGGATAGCAGGGCCCCTCCTCATAGCTCCAGGGCAGAAGAGAGTGATTGTTGTCATCTACATATCAAAGCACAGACAAGAGAGCATATGCCCTTGGAGCAATGGAAGTTTGAATAAGTTAAATTTTGGAAGAAACAGATGGGGCAGTGGATAAAATACTGGCCCAGGAAGTTGGAAGTTCAAATATGGCCTTAGACACTTGACACTTAATAGCTGTGTGACCCTGGATAAGTCACTTAATGCCGATTGCCTCATCCCTCACCCCCCCCCCCCAAAACTGGAGAAAAATATAGTATACATACTATATGTATGTATACACTCTATATATATACTTATATTCAGACCAACAAAATATTATCAATATTTTGTGATATGACCCTAATGAAATCAAAATTTACACATTATTTACTTGAGTTCAAGTTCCCCAGATTCTTATTTTTTCTTATTCAAACTATTTTATGATGCTTTCTTAATTTAATCCACCTAGAATAGTCAGGAGAAAAAAAGTACACTTTTTACTTACCTTCTGCCAAGACAAAGCAGGAGTCTGTATATAAACCACTATGAAACTGGTATTCATTAGTTCAGAAAAATAACCAAATCTCTCTTTGGGGTGATGGTGAATCAGAACTTATGATTTTCCCAGGGAACTTCCAATGTGAAAAATTATCATTAGAGATGTAAATGAACTGTGCAGGTGTCCCTTGCTCCAAAGCCAGTCTATTATGCCATGTCTTCTCAACTAATAAAGGCATCACTAATGGAGATATAACTATGGTCTCAACACAAGTGTAATCAAACTAATTTCAGATACATGTCAAATTCATAATTGTGGATAAACCACAGTCAAAGAAAATTATATGTGTGCATTTGGTACCACATCCTAAGAAGTCTTGCCTTTTCAGGATGATAAATAGAATTCATTTCAGATTAACTTGTTCAGTTTCCCCAGAAAAATTATAGGGTTATAAAGCATATAATATGATATCTTGCTATATCTGTGGACAAAATGATTTTATTCTCTTTTTCTATAGAACTTATACTGATTATCCAGAGAGGTCTTTCTGTGGAAGAAATATATAATTAATTTTCGCAATTCATCAATAAGTTCCTCTGAAAAAATATTGCTTCTTTATACATAAAGGATATGGCTTTACTAAGATTCAGTTGCACTGTTCCTGTAGGATCTTCCAAGAAATATTTCCCCTAAAAATATTAAAAGAAAAAAGTAAAAGTATATGCAAAGATGAATATATAACTGCTTTCTAATAAAAAGTAATAATTATCATCATGTAGTATAAGGGAAATGACATTGGACTAGTAATCCAAACATCTAAGTTAAAATTCCAGATCTGCTACTTTATAAGCCATGAGAGCATGGAAAATTTATTTGATGCTCAATTTCCACATCAATAAAAGAGATAACACTATATTGTCCTGTCTTTACCTCACAAGGCACAAATGAAATAATATATGCAGAAACAACTTGTTCAGTTAATTGTGGCCACCTCTTGATGACCCCATCTGAGGTTTTCTTGGGAGAGAAACTGAACTGGTTTAGATCATTTTACAAATGAGGAATTGAGGTAAACAGGATGAAGTGACTTGTCCAGGGTCATACAGTTAAGTAAGTGTCTGAGACTGGATTTGGACTCAGATAGTTTTCCTGACTGAAGGCCTGGCATTCTATCCCCTGTACCACGTACCTACTAGAAACAACTATAAAGGTAGTATTATTCTTATAATTAATCAAACAAAATTAGCATGCAAAAGCCTATTTTTTACACTTACTGCAATGTCCAATTCATCTCCCCTCAGTACTCTTTGAGGTCATCACCCTCCTTCTTTCCCAATCCTTACCATGTGCTTAACTAATTCAATTCCATTCTGTTCTCTACTCTCAAATCCCTTGGCCCTCTATCAAGATCATGTTTTGTCAAAATCCAAACCTGATGTCCTTTCACTGATCATGTTGTAATTTCACCACTGACTACTTGCTGAAAGTCACTCAAATGGATACACTAAAAATGTATGTTACTTCTATACTATATGTATATATGAAAGATACAAATGTATGCATGTTTATGTATATCCACATATGTAGCGAGAGAGAGAGAGAGAGAGAGAGAGAGAGAGAGAGAGAGAGAGAGAGTGAGTTAGTTCACTGGGTCCACTAAAATGTAGGTTAGGTTATCTACAGTGACCATATACAATTCCAGAGTTGATTCTGATCCTGGATACACTCTCTTTTCTGAACTTTCATGGCACTTTCTCCTAATTGTCCTCCTATACATCTGAAAAGATCTGTTATTTTGTAGGTTCATGATCCATACATCACACACTCTAACCATAGAAATATTGCTAAAATTCTGTCCTGGAGGCCCCCTCTAACTACACTATGTCATTTGGTAACCTCACCAATCAGTTAAAAAGCATTTATTTTAACTATATGCCAGACATTTTGCTAGCCTTGAGGCTACAAAGAGCTCCTACTAGTGTAATTATCACCTCTCTGAAGATGATTCTTAGATCTGTATATCTAGACCTAGTTCCTCTCCTGTTCACTATTTCCAGTTGCCTACTAAGTATTTCAAAGTGCATGTTCTGTAGGCAACATCAAACTAAACATTCCTAAAACTGAATTCATTACCTTCTCCACCCTCAACCCAACCTAGCCCTCTTCTCCCAAACTCTCCCAATTCTATTGAAGACACTACCTTCTTTCCAGTCTCTCATGCTAATAACCTCATTATCCGACTCTTCACTACACATCTCCAAATGTTATTTTTATCTCAACAAACTCTCACATTTGCCCTCTTATCATTACTCATACAAGCTTCTATCCTAGCTTGTATCTCTTAACTGAACTTATGCAACAGCCTTCTAATTTGTCTCTCTACCTCAAGTCTCTTACCATTCCTATCAATTTTCCATCAGGAGCCAAGGGGATTTTCATTGCAAAGTAAGTGAAAATCAAAAATCACATTTACTGCTACCTTACTGCCTTAGGATTAAATACAAACTTTTCCACTTAGCATTTCTTTAACATAACCTCAACCTACTTTTGCAGTGTCTTAATCTCTTTCTCACTCTCTATAGCTTGCCAAATTCTCTTTCTTGTGGTTTGTTGTAGACAATACCCACCACCATTCCACATACTTCTGTATTCACTATTCCTAGTACTTAGAGCATGTTCTCTCCTCATCTCAGTCTTTCTGAATCTCTTCCTTCAGTTAAGACTCAGCTCAAGCACTGCCTTATATATGAAGTTGTTCTGATTCTCTAAACTCTACTACCCTCCCTTCCTAAACTACCTTGTATTTTAAAAACAGATTTCTATATTTTTAAAGATGTGCATTTTGTCTTCTCTAATAGAATATAAGCTCCTTGAGGGCAGGAACTATTTCATTTTTGTCTTTCTATTCTCAGGGCTTTAGGGCAGTGCCTGGCCCAAAGTCAGTAAAATGTGTTTATTATCAATGACTGCAATGAAGGCTGCTTATCATATCTGTAGATGGTATGAAGTTGGATGCAATAGTTAAGAGATATGGTTATAATTAGGATAAAAAAAGTCAGAGTGGCTAGGTGGCACAGTGGATAGAGCACTGGCCCTGGAGTCAGGAGTACCTGGGTTCAAATCTGATTTCAAGACACTTAATAATTACCTAGCTGTGTGGCCTTGGGCAAGCCACTTAACCCCCTGCCTTACCAAAAAAAAAAACAAATAAAAAATCATAATCTTGCAAGAATGATGCGACAGATAATCTTATGGATAAACAGAAGTAAATATCCCAACTACAATTTCCTCAGCCATAAATGAGGATAATGACTGTAGTACTTAATTCATAGCACTGTTAAAAGAATTAAACTAAAATAATAAATGAAAGCTTTGTAAATCCTAAAAAACAACAGATGTTATCTACTATATGGAGCCATCACAATATAGTAGAAAAATGGTAAATCCAAGAGTTATGAGCAACCTATATTAAATCCTACTTCTGACACTATTAGCTAAGTGACCATGGGCAAATTACCTAATTTTACCTGAGTCTCAGAAAATAATATCTGTAATGCCAACCTCACAAAACTTTGGGAGGGTCAAATGGGATTCACAGATTCACTGATCAAGAGCTGGAAGGGATCTCAGAAGGTAAAATATTATTATTAACTATCAGTTACTATTATAGACTGTAAAGTCCATAAGTTCAATGATCATGTCTTATCTAACTTCATTCCACAAGGACCCATATGCTTAATAATATCTGTAGACTAAGTGAGATGAAATTGGACAGAGATAAATGTAAAATCCTACATTAACTTTTAAAAAATCAGTTGTGTAAGTTAAGAATAGGAGGAAGTGATTAGACAATAGTTTATATGAAAAAGGCTTAGGTTTTTAGTGAACTGAAAGTTAAAGAATCAATCAAAATAACCAATAAAATCTCATGCACTCTTAGGTTGCCCTGATAGAAATATAATAGTCAAAACCTAAAGCAAAGCAAGTAGCAGTTTCACCAAACTCCACCTTGAAAATATTCAATATTACCCATCCCTACACCAGATAACAAGAAGCCATGTCCAGCTGTCCATCCATTGGAAATTCATGCTTTTACCCAGTCTTGTCCAATTCATGCTGCTGTGTTACAAGCCCAGAGGTAGTTTGCAGGGGGGGCCGGGGTGGGTGGGGGGAAAGTAATTTAAAAAACTAAATCTTTGAAAAGAAAAAAATCCTTAGGAACATCCATCATTTTGTAATGTTATTTATGTTGGGGGGTGGGGTGGGAGGGAGGGATTGAGACAAGGAAAATCAGTGATGTACAACATCTGAACCATTTATATTTTGATCACAAAATGAGTCTATGTTCTACTGATTTTTTTGTTCACTGTATTACCCATCTCGGAAAAAAAGGTCCAAGTGGAAATTCTCTCTTTCTCTGAGGCCTTCTGACCTAATGCTACTACTCCAAGTGAGCTGCCTAGAACTGTTCAAATCTGAATCAAGCTTTTCCCTTTGGTTTGGAGAGGACCAGACCAGAGCCTCCAGACTATTTGAAATCTACAGGGGCGCATACTGAGAACAAAAATAAAAGCTGTCTATGAGAAAAAAAAAAAATCAATATCTAGAATATATTGTTCTAGATAATTTTTGAAATAACAATTTCAAGTCAAACACACAAGATTGTAGCCTATGAAAATAAGTTAAAGGGACTATTTAAATGACTGTAACTTGTAGAACAATTTATCTTATTTTGCTTGGTCCAAGAAGGCAATAAAAATTAGCAAATACAAGTATTAGAAAGAAATATTTCAGCTCAACATAAGAAAAACCATTCTAGCCATATTAAGTAGTGAGTTTCCTCATACTGAAGGTTTTAAGTCTGGATATATGACTACTTTTTGAGGGTGTTATAAAAGTGATTAATGCCTCAAGTAGGAATTGGACTATATGATCTCTCAGGCCCTTTTCATCTTTTAATAGTCCATGATCTGAAACTTCAAGGATCATAGAAGGTTTTTAAGGAAATTCTTTTTATATTTTTCTTGAATTAAAAACTTGCACATTTCATTTTCTCCTCAAATTCACCTTGGAAGGAAGGTACCATTTATTATTCAGTTTTATAGTTGAGGGTCACAATGATTAAGCGACTGAACCACAGACCCACAGGAAAGTATTTGTAATGGAATTTGAAATGGAATCTTCCTGACTTCAAATCCAATATACTATCTTTTACACCAGAGATGTAAAAAGGGTCAATGATCAAAGGTGTAAAAAGATCAGAGATCAAACTCAGTCAGCAAAGTTCTCTAGTGCTGTCCTAACCAGATTAAAACATCACTGGGAAAGGTTTAACAGAATAAACAAAAATAGAACATATTTAATGTTAATTTATGGTTTTCTAAGTCATTATGCAACCCACAGGGATCCTTTTCTAGTTGAATTTACTTTACACTGCTTTATAAAAATTGCCTTTTATCCAGATAGATAATATTGAATGCATATCCTGACTGATTCCTATATTTCCTAGATTCAAGTATATGTATATTTTCCTTTTCATAATTTAGGCAGCAAGAACTACATGGGGAAAGATGACAGCACTATATGTCTAGAGAACTAGGTTCAACAACTAACCTCTTTGGGCTTCCTTTTCCTTTCATATAAAATTAAAGAATTGGTCCAGATGTCAGGTTCCTTTTGTCTTTGACTTACTATATAATGATAATAATATAATTCTAGTTTCAGTTTTTCAAGATTCTGGTCATGCCTCTCAATATGAGAGGTAAGATAATTTAAAGCCTTATGATTTATGGTACACATTTATTTAATGGCTAATTCTAGCAACATTTAAGATTATGCTTTCATAGTAGCTCAATTAGGATCTTGCAGTATCTCAGGTCTGGATACTTTATAATCAATTTTAAGAAGAAAAGGTTAAGTAAAAGACATCTAAGAAAAAAAGAAGTATGAGCTATGAGGAAGATTTGTACAACTGACATTTAATTCTACCAATATTTAAGATTATTCTTCCATATCAGTAATTGGCTCAATTAGGATCTTTTATCTTAGTTCTGGATGTAACAGATATGTGAGAGACAGAAAAGGAGGAATTATGAGTTATGCAGAAGGGTTCTGTACAACTGACATTTAAAAAAAAAGTTTCTCTAAATCAGAATGTTAACTGTAAAGCAGTTTAAGTTTAACCTACCTCTTTCATTTGGGTTATCATCCCAAGAACAATCACTTCTCCAATTTTGGCTGTACTTCCCAATAAGGTTTCAATTGTTTTAAGCTAAAAGAAAAAAAATTTCTCAGATTTACAAATGAACACAGTCCAGAAATTTTCTTCTAAAAGCTAAATATTTTGTACAATGTTGATAAATAATTATTAAAATTATATGATGATCTATTTTTTAAAAATCCTAAACCTCCACTTAGGCTTTTAGGACACTGTCTGTTAAAAAGTTTTTATAATAGTCAAAAGCTAAAGCAAAGCAAGTAGCAGTTTCACCAAACTCCACTTTGAAAATATTCAATATGCCTTCAAAAATCTTTTAGTCCAATGTTTCAACATCATATGAATGTGATCTTGATTTCGTAAAAACTATTTTTCAAGGCCTAGTAGGTCTTACCATATTGTAAAGTCTTCTGCTACAATCTCAGCCACAGAATGTGTTTTTTGGGTGAGGACTGGCATAGCTAGTGCAAAGAATCAGGCTGGTCACTGGTGAAAATTTTTTGGCTATAAAATAGTTCTCAAGTTTGTGCTTCTCTACTAATATAGGCATTAGAAGAAAAGAGTCTACCTAAATGTGAAATCTTTGCCCAATGACCAATACATGTATATGCTACTGAAAGAATTTATCTGAATCAGTCTTGAAATTCTTAATATAAATGAAATGTGAAAACAAAAATAGGTTGCAGTTTAATGGTTCTTCTTGAGAAGGCAAATAAAAGCATCAAAGAAGTTAATTTAATCACGTGCTCAAAGGCATTAAGAAAAATAAACTCTTGGGACATTTGGTCTCACATTGTAGAGATCATTATGTGAATTTGCAAAAAAAGTCAAACATAAAAAAAGAATTACTGCAGACGTATTATAATGCTTGCTGAAATAGATGAAGAGTTGGATAAATTCTATGAAAAATTTGATAAGATCCTCCAAGTTAAATCAACAATTACTTTGATATTTAGTAAATTTGATGCAAAGAAGGTATTAAGTAAATATGACTAAAAATGCTGGGAAATATATCAGAATAAGGAATGAGTAAAATCAAGGACTCGTAGTACCACATTCAAGTCTCATGTGGATATCACAATGAGTAAAATCAATAACATTTTAACAGACATGAACTGATTTGTTATTGACACTAAAAATTAAGAGGTAGCTAGAAGAAAGGACATTGATAATTACATACATACACACCACATGTGCACACACACACATCTAATGTGTACAAATATAAATCAATTGCCATAATGAAGAAGCCAAAAGAACCTAAAAATCACCTTAATCACATGATTTATTTGCTCAAGAGAGAGAGATGGTAGCAAATATATTGGCTTAGAACATAAACTCAATGATAAAATCTTATGAAAAGGACAAACAGAAAATAACTTGCTGTATCACCAAGCTTAAAACTGCATTAAGACTTTTGGAATACTATGAGATAATTCTTGAAATGATAGTTAATAGCATAAAGCATGAAAACAAAAATCAAAGGCTTAAAATTTAGCAAAAAAGTAGATAAAACTACTTATGTATTGATTTTTTTCTCTAATTTTTTTTCCAGTTTCAATTTGATTCTTCTTTCACATCATGATTAATATGGACATATTTAGCATAGATTTATACATATAACCTATATTAGATTGCTTTCCATGGTGGGGGAGGGGAGTAAGGGGAAGAGAAAAGGGAGAGAAAACTGTGAAACACAAAACATTACCAAAAAACGAATGTTGAAAACTATCTTTGCATGTAGCCAGAAAAATAATTAATATATTGAAAAGTAGACAAAATTATCCCTAATTAGAAGACAAAATATTGGTGTGGTTAGAAAGCCCTAGAAAATCAGCAAAGAAACTAAGATAATAACCATAAAAAGGTTAACAATGAACAATAAATTCATAAAATCATTAGCATTTCTATATAGTACTAAAATTAGTTGGAAGGAAAAATTACATTCAAAATAACTATAAAATGCATAAATTACTGGAGTTTACTACCAAGTAATACACAAGATTAATTTCAATAAGCTATAAAATACTTTGACAAAAATAGAAACAAATAACTTGGAGATACATGTGATTTGGGGATCTTTCCAAAGTATAGCAATTGATAGTTTGGATTTTTTCTTTAAAAACTGCCAGTTCATATTTGTTGATCATATTTATCTTTAAAATAAGACCCCTATCAGAGAAATACCACAGATTCCCCACCTCTACCCCAAGTAATGTTTTCCCTCTAATTTTAACTGCTTTAATTTTGTTTGCCCAAAACATTTTGGACTTTATGTAATTAAAAATTGCCCATTTTATATTCTGTGAGTTTCTCAATTGTCATTGTTTAGTCATAAACTCTTCCCCTATCTGAAAGACATTTTTTTACTAGCTCCTCTAATTGTTTAGATTGTTTATGATGTCATTTTTTATGGCTCTCTTTCTGACAAGAGTTGATTGGAAAACTATAAAGCAGTTTGGTAGATGTTATTCTACAAAAATCACAACACAAATACATGACCTGAATTACAAGGTTATACCATAAAGTACATAAAGTAAATTAGAAGATAATAGAATCAGCTATCTTTTACAGCTACAGTTAGGAAGAAAAGACTAAAAAGATAAGCTAGGTAGTTTTGACCACATATTAGCTTGAAATAAAATTATTTGAAGCATTAGTGTAAGTTAAAAAAAAAACAAGAATGCCTGATAGTTTATATACATGTATGTATACATGTATATATGAACATATATATACATTCCATGCATATATGTATTAACATAAGACAGAAGGAACAGAAATAATTAAGACCAAGAACAAAAATCCGGTAGACAAGTGGTCAAAAAAATGTGTCTTTTCAAAAGATTTGTGAACTATAAAATGTCTCCCTGAAAACATGCTCATTTTTGGTATATGTTACGTATGTTAAAAAGATGAACTTAGGGACTGGGCATGTAATTTCATTGGTAAACTCTAACAATGCATATTGCTATTTTTTTCTACAACTTAAAAACACTGATTTGTCCAGGGATATGTCAGGGGAAGGACTTGTACCCTAGTCTTTAGGAGCATTAAGACTACTATCTATTTACCCCTGAGATTTCACCTTAGAAGCAAATTGGCAAAGATTTAAAAAAAAAAGATGTTTGAAGAGAATTTGGGAAGAAAGGTACACTGATATGCTTGTTGGAACTATGAAGTTGCTCAACTGTTCTTGATTACAATTTGGAATTATGAAACAAAAACCAAATTGTTCAAATTCTTTGACGCAGGAATCCCACTACTAGACAGATGAAAAACAAACAAAACAGCAACACTTTGTGGCAATTAAGAAATTGGGGTGAGTGGAATATTCTCAATAAAACTATTTCAGCGTTGATATTCCTAATGAAGAGTCCTCTCAGGATTAAGAAATATTAAAGAAAGAACAAATTATATTCTAAATTATTTCTAGAAGAAAGCCCCTTGTATTCCAAACAGGTGGCACCCTCTCCTAACTTCTGATAAGACTACTTTTACTAACTACTAGAAAGATAGTAGCCTTTTTCCCATGAGAAAAACCTTGCATTCCAAAGAAGCTCATAAGACTTCTCTTGTCTGATGATAAGAAGACTGTTCAAAGACAAGTTACATTACTTCAATAAGATAGTTATAATACTGAAGGTTATTCTCACCATCTGGATGGTGAGGTAATATATTATGAAAACCTTTCATTCTTTTCTTTGTTTCTGGGGTGGATGCTCACAAATAGAATGTAACTCTGAAGACTAACCAATGAGTTGACAGAGAGGAATGATAGGGAGGAGGAGGAGATTGCATTAGGCCATATAATCTTGCTTGACTGTCAATTCGGGACAGCTCCTTGATCTTCACTACCTTTGTGAGACTTGAAGTGTGCCCTCTTCTCAAGAAAGGCCAAAATAAACTTTTTCATTTAAATTGATTTAAAACTGCCATGCAATGTCTTGGATAAGGCAAAGAGGACTCCAAAGTGTTTCAGGACTCAACATTCAATTTCCATAGACATATAATTGCACTCAAATATATGATACATACACACACACACACACACACACACACACACATTTTCTAAAACTTCACAAATGAATTTGGTCTCTAGTGAACTCTTCTAATATATTTTAAGGCCCTAAAGATGAAATCTTATAATTATTATTCTATCTTCTCTTCATCTTAATGAACAGGACAATAGAATAATGATTAATAAAGACCAGTATGTCATTCAATTTCCTTTAAAACACAAGAAATAAAAAAAAAGAGTAAATAGGCTACTCATTCATTCATTCCAAATTCCTAATAAAATAGTCTAACCTGGAATTTGCTTCTGCTTTCATCAGGATGAGCACCTGTTGCTAGAGGAGTAAACAATTCATGTCTTTGTGTTCTCTATGAAAAAAAAGATTTGCTTGGGTTAATGAGGAAGATATTTTTAATACTTGAGAATTCATCATAGTAGTTTGCTTAAAATGTATTGTTTATTAAATAATACCAATTATAAAATAATTTGCTTAGAAATTATTTTATAATTGATATTATTCATAGTAACTAAAACAATCCTAAAGGAGTAAACATAGGGAGGGAAAATTTCTGGTAAAATAAAATCTTACTAGTCTGTTCAATTTAAACGATTAAGGGAAACATATCACTTCTTTCAATTAACAACTTTTAAATTTTTCAAGGAATGTACTTTGTAAGGGAGTTTGGAAACTACTACTGTATCAAACATAATTTATCAAAATTGTTTTAAAATAAAATTATTTAGCATTAAAGCTTGATAAATTTGCAATTTCAAATACCAAAGTTTAAGGAACTCAAGAGAATTAACTGCATGGCTTATCTTACACTAATATTCAGTTCTCTAAAGCTGACTAAAAACATGCTAGATGCCTCAGCTAATACAGAAAAAATACCTTTAAATTTTTTTCCCAAAATTTATTTTTTGATGTATTTTTTTTTACTTTAGACAAATATAAGAAAAAAACACTATCAAGTATACAGCAGTAATATAGAGGGTTTATAATATAAAACAATACATTTCCATTTTAAGAAAGCCTATACAATAAATACTATACATTGTGTTCAAGCTTGTCCATCTTTACTTTGCTTCCTTGTAAATTTTTATCAGTTCTCTGCTGTATACTATTTATTTTTTCCCTTTTACCCCCAATCCCCCAGGATAGCTGCAATTAAGCATGAATATATATATATACACACACACACACACACACACACACACACTCATCATTATCTACTTATTTGGTTTATGTCTCTCTCATTTTTATATTGCCTGAAAGAAATAAGCCCTCCTCATTCTTCCTTTATTTCTACATACTACACCTTGCCCTCCTATTCTTTAATTGCTCTTTCAAGAATTACTCATCTTTCTATAGCCTCCTTCCCCATTAATCTACACACCCTTCTATATACCTCCTTATCCTGTTCTCTCACCCTCTAACACAGTATATCCTCCCTATCCCCTCCTTGGATTTCTGAATTTAAAAGGTTTTTAATACCCTTATTATAAATACACACACACACACACAGGTGCTCCCCACTTTTAACCCATTCCTCATGAGAGTAAATTTCCAGAACTACCAGTTCTCCTTCCCCACCTAATTTCACTTCATCAGTTCTTCCTCTCACACCTCATTTGTAAAAGACAGTAACTTTTTTCCTTTTCTTTTCCTACATCATTTTACTCTTAACAATCCTAACCTATATGATTTCTCTCTCATCACATTCAATTTGGATCAATGTATACCATGAAAACAATGTAAAGACTGGCAAACTGCCTTCTGTGGGAGGTGGGGGGAGGGAAGTAAGATTAGTAGGAAAATTGTAAAACTCAAAATAAATAAAATCTTAAAAAAAAACCTATCCTACTCAGTTTTAACCCAATCTTTCCCTTGAACTATCTAATTTACTAATAATAACTTGGACATATGGTTTATATTTCCAGGTATAGACAGTAAAGAATTTGATTTTGAGTCCCTTGTAATTAGTTTTGATGTTTACCTTATATTTCTCTTAGTCCAATTTCTATTAAGTTTAAGTCTTTTTGCAACAAAATCCTGAAAGTCTGGCAATTCACTGAAACGCCCACTTTTTTCATTCAGGAGTATGCTTAACTTTTTCTGGGTATGATAATTTTGCTACATCCCCAGACCTTTTCATGTAGTATTCCAAGACCTTTTAAAGTAGCCACAGCTAGTCTTATGTAATTTGTAATTGTAGCGCTGCCATATTTGAATTGGCCTTTTTTTTTTTTGGTTGCTCTCAATATTTTCTCCTTAACCAAAGGGTTTTGGAATTTGGCTGATATTCCTGTCAATTTTCCTCCTAGTTTCCTGTTCAAGTGGTGATGAGTGAATTTTTTCCATTTTTACTTTTCCATCCTGTTTTAACACTTCAGAACAATTTTCTTTATTTTTGGTATTTTGTATCGATTCTTTTTTTTTAATTGTAGCTTTCAGATAATCTTGATTATTCTTATATTTTCTCTTTTTTGATATGTTCTCCAGATTGGTTGCTTTTCTTAGTTTGTTTGTTTTTTTGCAAGGCAATGGGGGTTAAGTGGCTTGCCCAAGGCCACACTGCTAGGTAAGTGACTGAGGCTGGATTTGAACTCAGGTACTCCTGATTCCAGGGCCAGTGCTCTATCCACTGTGCCACCTAGTCGCTTTTCTTATGAGGTATTTCATATTCTCTTCTATATTTATATTCTTTATTATTTCTTGGTCTCTTATAACTTCCCCGGCTTTCCCTTGGCTAAATCTAATTTTCAAGGAATCATATTCTTCCTTAGATTTTGAACCTTTTTACTTTCTCCCCAATCTCTATTATTTGATTTTTAGTCTTTTTTGACTTCTATTTATTCGATTAGAGCAAGGAGCCATTTGATGTTACTCTTTGGGGTAGTAGAAGCTTTGCTTGCTTTGGTACCTTTCTCTGAACTCGAACCCCAGTCTTCTCTATTCTCAAGGTAACAGCCTATAATTGGATTCTTTCTTCTCTGTGTGCTGGTTTTTCTTAAAGAAATATTTTAGCAGGTTAAAGTGTGAGGAATGGTGCCTCTGGCCTCAGGAGCTTTATCCTGGGCCTAACCTCTACACCCCTTTCCCCTTCAAAGCCACAGCCTTGGGGGGGTGGGGGGTGGAGTTGCCATCTCACACCATGCTAGAAATGATCTTACTCCCTAAGAAGCCCCCAGTGGCAATAATCTTCAGTTTTCCTGAATGAGTCCACCAACAGTAGCATCCCTGCCCCACTGCTTCTGCACTCCTAGATCTTGTGCTGGTTCCTTCTTGCCAAGGACTGTGTCTTGGAAGCACAGCTGGGCCTGGAATCCCTTATATAAGAGAGGCAAAGGTGCCCTCTCTTCCTCAGAAATCCAGCTACCCACACAGCCCTGGAGGTGAGAATGCCTGAGGCTAAGGCAGGTTCCACTTCCCAACAGACTGCCTTGGGGCTTGCCTCCCGAGGCTTCAGGAAGCCAGCCTTGAGGTGTTTACACTTCCCTCCCAAACCAATCTTTTCCCAGAAGGACCCAAGTTCTGCTGAAACGCATTTATTTTCGCTGTTCTATGTCCACCCTGAGGAGCTTTTCTGACTAGTTTGTGGAGGAAATCTGTAGAGCTTGAACTTTTCTAACCTACTCCACCATCTTCCCAGAATCTTCTCTAAAGTTTTATTAATTTTGTGAGAAATTATAGGGTGTTTGGTTTCCACAGGATGTAAAAAGGAGACTATTAGTAAAAAAAAAAAATCTCACAGGTATCCACCAGAACAAAGGCTAGAGTCCTAGGTTATTGTTTTACTGAGCTGGATGAGAGTCCTTCTCCCCCTCTATTAAGTCACCTTGCTCTGGAGGAAGTCAAAAACTAGATCCAGCCAGTCCTGGGCTGATCTAAGGTTTCTGACCTTTGCAAGTGAACTTGCTTAATGAGATCCACTCCCCCTGTGAAGACTGGGGTTCATCAGCATAACATGCATTAGACCAGGGTGGGGAAAATGTTAAAAGGGATGTTATGAGGTAGGTGTATTTTCTAGATTGTACCTCCAATGATGAGGACCTAGCAGGACTAAGAGGACAGGGAAATTAAAGCATTCCTATATAATATCAGACACTGGCACAATTTGGGGATTTTTCTTCTAGGGGAGATTGCCCTTTCCTGCAGGGATGTTAATTAATAAATAAAAGCTATTCAACTACTCCAGATTAAGTTTTGTTAATTACAGGCCATTTATAACTATTTAATCTTGGTTTTTGTAAAGTAAGGGGGTTGAATGACTTGCCCAAGATGACAGAGCTAATAAGTATCAAGTGTTTGAGTCTGCATTTGAACTCAAGACCTTCTGACTCTAGGGCTGATATTCTATCCATTGCACCACCTAGCTGTCTCCTAAAGTTTTCAGTCATGGAGTCTATGCCTGACAAATTTGTTCTGGTCATATCTGGTCTTGATTTAGATAAAGAATTGTGAACAAAATCTGGAGTTTAAGAAGAATATCAGAGAGTGAATTTGGAGAAAAGAAATGTGGAAATATCTGTAGAGACACACTGAAGACCTTGAGATAAAAAATAAAAAGGATTAAAAGACTTAACAGAAGGACCTGAGGAGGTAAAAAAGAAAAGCAAAAATACTCAAGTTAAAGGAGAATATGAAATGAAGTACTTAAAAAAAGTTACTGTTCAATAATTCTATCACTGGAAATATACCCTTAAAATATTACAAAGTAACAACAAAGAACTACTCCTTTAAATACTGCCAAAGCATAATTAATAGAATTGGAAAGTGAAAAAATACCCATTAGTTATTGTTTATTCTTCATTCTGAAGAGGACAATGACAAAGGTAATGTCCTGACTTGCAAGTGATTTAAGTGATGGAAGGCTATGCAAAGTCACCTGTCTCAATTTGTGCTGAGGAGCTATTTGGGTCGTGGCAAGATATAGAACAGGATGTCTGGAGATGGCCCTGGACATAATGGAAGACTAGCTTTTTTTATGCTAAGGTCTTTCCCAGGCAATTGACTGAGGTGATGCCTATTCTGTGATTAAGGCTGAAATTAAGAAATGAGACAAAGAATGGCCTCTTTTACCTATTCAAAAAAAAAACAACAACAAACAAACCCGCAATTTGGGAGGGGAAGATTCTCAGAATTTCTGACCAAAACACAAACAATTGCTTTTTTAAACTCCCTCTGAGACATCAGGACTGAAATGATGACCAAGTAAGGCTTGGACTGTGACTTAGTGTTGGCCAATCAACGTGAGGCAAAATGATTTGGGTTTAAGGCTTTTTGAATAGAAAGAGAACATATGTGAGAAATGTAAAGATTGGAGTAAAAAGATCTAGAAATTAGTTAGATACAAATTTACAAACCTATGTGACTAAAGGATGGCGTGTCCTTAACAGAAACAGGTAAGTTTAGAAAGGGTATCAGGGATGATATGGTGGGGAAAGATAATAAAGTTCTGTTTTGAACCTGTTGTGTTTGAGTTGCCTACAGGATATCCAGTTCAAAATGCTCAATAAGAATTGCATATCAGACTGATACACAAAAGATACACACACACATATACACACACACACACATATATACACATGCATATGTATATATGTATGGAGGTAGAGAGAAAGAGATATACAATGTCCCAAAAGTCTTAGCGAAATTTTAAGTTAATAAACCTAGGACAGATCTATTTAGGGATACTATACAGATCTTGGAGATATCTTCATAGAAATACTAATTAAATTCATGGGAAATGATGACAATGATCAATAGAGAAAGCACAGAGAAAAGAGGTACAGAGCCTTAGGATACATTCAATATTAGGAAATACAGTGTGAATGATGATACAAAAAGAAAACTAAGAAGTCAAGAAAGTAGGAAGAGATCAAAGCAGAACAGTATCATGAAAAACCAGAGAAGGAAAAATACCAAGGAGGAAAGAATGAACAAAAATGTCAAAAGCTACAAAGGTGAAGACCTTTCTACTCAAAAAGTCAAGTCTTAGCTCAGCCCCTTACTGGATTTTTTTTACTTATAGCCTCCAAATTTCTCTCCTTGGGTCAAGTCCTACCTTGTTCTAACCTGTCTTCTAGACAGGCAATTTCCTTAATTACAGGTTATCTCCCCTTTCCTCTCATTAAATTCTTGTGGTTCCCTATTTATTATCATAATCTCTTATAAGTATTTGACAATTAAGAGATCATTAGTGGCTTTAGAAAAAGTGAAAGAATTGGAAGTCTAGAAAGAGTGACAGAATTTGAAGTTAGATTGAAGAAGGGAATATTTATGGTAGTCTCAATTTTCTTGGCAAGTACAAAGAAGAGAAAGAAGATTTATAACATTTTATTCTAGCTTTTTTTTTTTACTTTCTTCTTTTATAAGGTAGTCAGAATGAGATTGATTGGACTAGATGATCACTAAAGTTCCTTTTTAGCTTTCAAATTCTATGATCCTATAATTAGCTTCAATAGTAATTTATATAATATTTTCTGGAGAATTTTCTAAATATTTTCCTGGATAACAAGAGTTTAAGGTTGCTAAAGTTAACAAAGTATTGGGGTTTTTATGTAATAAATAAAAACAATAAACTAATTCTATTATTAAAAAAAACAAACTGCCTAATCCTTCAATTAAGTATATAGTTTTTAAAGTAGTATTTAATATCATAAATAAAGTATTTTCTAGGACAACACTTAAGTTTATAATAAAAAACTTCAATTTTATAACAATTTGAAACACTATCATGAATACTTGAGTATTTCAGGATCTACAATTTTACCTGCTATTACTCCCTTCAAGTGATCTAGCTCAAAATCACCTCCATATCTAAATAGAAAATTTTATGAGTTGTCATGGTTAAAAAAGATGCATTAGGGGTGGCTAGGTGGTGCAGTGGATAGAGCACTGGCCTTGGAGACAGGAATACCTGGGTTCAAATCCCGTCTCAGACACTTAATAATTACCTAGCCATGTGGCCTTGGGCAAGCCACTTAACCCCATTGCCTTGAAAAATCTAAAAAGATGCATTATATGGCTATGCTGAGAATCTCCAAATGTAGTCAGGAGGACCTGCCAAGTAAGTGTCTCAGACACTTAATAATGCCTAGCTGTGACCTTGGGCAAGTCACTTAACCCCACTGCCCTAAATAAATAAAATTTTTAAAGTTAGGTAGCCCAATGGATAGAGCACTGAATCTGGAGTCAGGAGGACCTGAGTTCAAATCCAGTCCCAAACACTGAATAATTGCCTAGTTGTATGACCTTGAGCTTAACCCTATTGCCTTAAATATTTTTTTTAAAAAAAGAAAAAAGAGGATCTTCAAATGTAGCTGGTTCTTAGGTGATAGATGTACAATGTGTCCCCAGGATTGTGTACTATAGATACCATAGAATTTTGTTTTTTGTAATAAAAGGGATGAGAGGCACAATCAATGCAATCTATTATCAGAATTACAATTTAACAGACCTTCAAATAGCATCTATCTATAAAAAGCTAACAGGTACTTAAAAAGATTACTGCAGCATTACAGAATATTAAGGTAGAAAGGGACCTTATAGCTAATTGTGAGAAAACCAAGATCTAAAAAGGTTAAGTGATTTATTTTTCCAAATGTCAGATAGAAAGTCTTCTCTAAAACACAAAACAGTAAATGAATACTACCTCATACTATACATCATTTTATTATCAGAAATCTTAACATTCTGAAATACAATTCCCCAAATTTATCTTAACAAATATATTATGAAAACTGTCGAGTCATATTGTAAATACCGACCAATGACCTACCTGCCTTTTTTAAAAAAAAAACTCACCTGCTGTAAAATGGTATAACGTTCACGAAATACTTCCGCTTTGTCTCTTGCTTTCCCAAATAAATTTGAAGGATGACTAGTCATTGATAGCCTGGAAAAAGAGAAATGTCTCTACACTTTCAAAGTAACTATCTTGGGTCCTGCATGAAATGAGCACACATAAATGGATATATCACAATCTGTGAAAGTTAATGTGGTAAATAGGTCAAGAGCATGGGGATCTAAAGTAGAAGAAGTGATTTCAATTACTAACTTCCATGGGGAAGTCCTTTAACATCTATGAGCCTTAGTTTCTTCATCTGCAAAATGGAGATAGCTCATACAGTTGAGTTTGAGTTCTGTTGAAGGAATTAAGTATTTAATATGCCCCACAATCTTTGGGTGGGAATTGTAGTAAAATTCCAAGACTTTTATAGAGTAGTAATTAGACACTGACCCTTTGAAGAATTCTTACGAGTCAGTTTGGCTGTCCCCTCAACCCTTCTCATGCACAACCCCGACCCCTGGCTTTGGTGTACATAGAGGGATGAAACAAAGTGCAATATAGAAGAAAAAAAAAATTTTGAAATCTGCAAGGGCCATATAAATGTGAGGCATTATTTTTATATGAAAACTAATACTTAAGAAAACTTACGGTAGAAATTTCTTTCTTTCCAGATTATACACAAAGTGTGGAATATCAAATGCTCCAATTATATTAAGAATATGTTCTCTGGGTTAAAAAATAAAACACAAAATACATAAGATCTTATTAATAAGATTCTACTTCAAAATAGCAACTTGTTTCATGAAAAATACTGTTATATATTAAACTTGGTTTTTTTTGCCATTTAGCTATATATATATTTCAAACAACAAAGCATTATCAAGTACTGATTATAAATCAGATATCATAGTAGGATCTGAAGATAAAAAGACAAATAAAATAATCCTGATCTTCAAGGAATGTTCTGAGGGAAACTTTATGTACATATTTCAATATAATGAAAATAAATGCAAAGTAAAAGGGGGAGGTCTTGGTTAAAAAGGCTAATTAACAGCTGAGAAGAATTAGGAAGAGGTTCATATAAGTGTTGTTTAAGCTAAGCTTTGAAGGAAACAAGGGTCTATAAGAGGGGGGGACTGCATTACAGGTCTGGAAGACAACCTGACATGTTGATGAGGAATGAAACATCATGTGTGAGGGAAGCAAAAAGGTATATAGCCAGAATGAAGAGTACATGATGGGGAGTAAATAATATGTAGTTAAGATTAGAAAATGTTAAATTGGAGCCATATTGTAAAAAAGTTATCTGAAGACAAATTGAGGAGTTTCAATTTGCAACAAGGTAAAGGCAAGCCACTGGAACTAAAGGATGAAGCAAATAACATGGTCAGAACTATGCTTTAGGAAAATCACTTTGGTTGCTGTGTAGAGGAAGGATTAGAACAAGGTGAGAGTATATAGGCAGAGACAAATTAGGAAGATACTGAAATAGTCAAAGTTGTGGGGAGGAAGTAATGAGAGCACAACTATTTTGGTGTCTGAGTATAAAAACAAGGGAACAGGATATTTCAGATGTAAAAATTCAAGAAACTAACTAAATTTTCAAATATGGGTGACTGGAAAGATGGTAGTGACCTCAACCAAAATCAGAAATTAAGAAGAGGGGTAGGTTTTGGGGGGGGAGGATCAGTTCATTTGGACATTCTGAGCCCGATTTGCAGGTTTGAAAAGTCCAATGGGTTGGTGAGAAGAGACTAAGACTATAAATATAGAACTGCACTGAAATGATTAAATTCATTTGAGCTAATAAAGTCATGAAATGAGAAACAAGGGCTTCCCTTATTTGAGGAAAAGAAGCAGTTTTCACTGTAAATTATTAAATTATCTTTTATCTCTTAATTTGAGTTAAGTGTTTTCCTGAAGTCTAGCCAATGGAAAAACTACCCAGAATATTACAGCTCAAAAGAACAGGGTTTAGAATACAAAGATTCTCACAAAAAACATGATGAGGTTCTAATTCAAAATTACCAACCTAATGGATGAATTTAATAGCAAATTATCTTTTTGGATGTCTAAAACCAACTGACCCAAAAAATTGGGTCACCAGCAAATCAATAAAAAATTGTAATTTCTACTTCAAAATGTATATGACACTTAATAATAAAAATATTAGAAACCTTAAAATCCAAGAAAAATAAGATAAAAAAACAGAATAAAGTCCAAAATAATGAAAATGTTTAGAAATAACTGTACCTCCTATTTCAGACAATATTGAACACTACTTCTTTTCCTTTTTTTTTTAGGGTTTTTTTTCCCAAGGCAATGGGGTATGGGGTTAAGTGGCTTGCCCAAGGCCACACAGCTACGTAATTATTAAGTGTCTGAGGTGGGATGTGAACCCAGGTACTCCTGACTCCAGGGCCAGTGCTGTATCCACTGCGCCACCTAGCAGCCCATTACTTCTTTTCCTAAGGAAATCAAAAAAAATTAATTTTCATTAACGTAATAAGATGATACTTATGTCAACATACACAGTTTCATCTACTGACTGACTGCATTCCTGGACTGCTGCTTCCATTACAGACCGTTCAATCATATTTGATGACACTGCAAAGACAATTTAAAATTCATATTTTAAATAGTTTTTAATTTTTAAACATTTTAATATTTTTTCTGAAAAATATTCTTTTTTATAAATGCAAAATTTTATTTATTTTGAATTTTACAATTTCCCCCCTAATCTTGCTTCCCTCCCCCCACCCCCCACAGAAGGCAGCCTATTAGTCTTTACATTGTTTCCATGGTATACATTGATCTCAGTTGAATATGATGAGAGAGAAATCATATCCTTAAGGAAGAAAAATAAAGTATAAGAGATAGCAAAATTACATAGTTAGATAATGGGTTTTTTTTTTAAATTAAAGTAATAGTTTTTGGTCTTTGTTCAAACTCCACAATTCTTTCTCAGGATACAGATGGTATTCTCCATTGCAGACAGTCCAAAATTGTGCTTGATTGTTGTACTGATGGAATAAGCAAGTCTATTAAGGTTGATCATCACTCCCATGTTACTTTTAGGGTACACAGTGTTTTTCTGGTTCTGCTCATCTTGCTCAGTATCAGTTCATGCAGTCCTTCCAGGCTTCCCTGAATTCCCATCCCTCCTGGTTTGTAATAGAACAATAGTGTTCCATCACATACATATACCCATTTTATTAAGCCTTTCCTCAATTGATGGACATTCACTTAATTTCCAACTGAAAAATATTCTTAAAATTATTTCAAGTTTCAATATTTTGATAACCATATTTTAATGATTGTTTCTTCTGTAATCTCATATATTTTATGCATTTAAAAGGCATTTTTCTGAGAAGTCCTTTGACTTCAACAGATTTCCAAATGACTCAATGATATAAAAGGGTTAAAAGTCTTCATTCCTTTTCCTGATTAGTTCATAAAAAAAAAAACACCTGGGGTCATTTTACTCCTCTATTTTATTTTTGGCCACTAAAATATATGTGCAAAAGTGGCTCCATTAGATCTACTGATCCTAAAATGAGATAGAGGAATATTTTCCACCTCTATTATTGTAATATTTTCTGTATCACAGATTTGATTCTCTTCCTTTTGCAATAGCAGCAATAGGAATGGATAAGAGAACACTATCATTGAAGACCATAGTCTGGGAATTGACATTACAGGTTTGTGGCTGTTGTAATGACAATAGCTGATGCACATTTAGAAAAACCAAGATGAAAAGCATGAAAATATTTGATTATTGTCTGCAGTTGAAGAGGAGATATTTTAGAGTTAAATGGGCATCCAAGGAAAGATGGATATCTAGGGATGCTTCTTAAGTTGATAGCAACTTTCTTGAAAGTCTGGTATAATACAATTATTTCCCTCTTAGTTCTAACAAAATCAAAAGTGAAAAGAAGGTGAGAAAAAATTTCTCTAAGAGCATTAGCTATGACTTACACAAATAAGTAGGGTCCTTACAGGTTTAACACTTTGGCTACTGTCAAATCAGGGAGTGGTGATAACCTGTAAGTATGTCTAATAGGTAAAGCACTATATGCTATAACAAACATAAATTACCAAATTTAAGGATCAAATTCAATTTGTAACTAAGCAATTTAAGAGTTACTTACAAGGCTGTTTTTCAACAGCATCAATTACACTTTCCAGTGCATCTTCAAGCTCTAATTCAGGGATAAGCTCAAGAGCTTCAGTGAGGTATTTAGTGGCTTCACTAATAGAAGGAAGAAACAAATAGGAAATTGATTTTTAAAAATAGATAATGATCAAATTACTTTTTAATAGGAAAAACAGCATTAAATTACTGGACCAAAATCCTTTGTTCCTTTTCACATTTTCCTTTTCACATGTGCATGACTTTTGCTCACACTATTTCTCATGCTAAAGCAGTGGAGCAAAAGAGGAGGCAGCATGTACTAAGCAAGCCAAACCACCACTTTGACTACAATTAGTCAAGGACTCTGAACCAAAGGGTCTCGGGAATAGTAGTGCCCACTAAACAGACTTGTTTCTAGCTCAGACCTAACTGCCATTATCTGGGGATACCAACCTTCCTACCTACAGGGCAGGTAAGCCAACTGAACTGAAACAGCAAAGCACCTTGAAAGAGAGAGAGAAAGGAGCTATTTGCCAGGCACATAAACTACAACTACCTCACACCACATTGATTACCATCTCCCTTCAGTATCTGATGGGGAAAACTCAAGACTGATTCTAAAAGCTTAGGGAGCAATGACACTGAACAATGCAAAAAGCAAAAACATCTGATTTTGCCATTGCACTTTAAGGTTTGCAGAACTTTTTCAGCTGTTTGTAGTTGAAACTTTCTGTGTTGTCTTCCCCATTAGATTGTGAGTTTATCTCCTATGCTTTGCACATAGTAAGCACTGAATAAATGCTTTATTCCTTTATTTTAAATAGAACTGAAACTGGAGATCATCCAAAAGGGAATGAAAGGGTAGCTAGAGAGGGTCTATACAAACTGAAATATACTTACTATAAACAAAAACCAAAAGGAGCAATATAAAACGTATCATCAAAGAAATGTATCCAGAAAAAAGTGGATTCATTAATTAATGACTGGGAGGGGTGGCTAGGTGGCACAGTGGATGGGGTGGCTAGGTGGCACAGTGGATAAAACACTGGCCTTGGAGTCAGGAGTACCTGGGTTCAAATCCGGTCTCAGACACTTAGTAATTTACCTAGCCGTATGGCCTTGGGCAAGCCACTTAACCCCATTTGCCCTGGCAAAAAAAAAAAAAATTAATGACTGGGAGAGATAACCAAAAGGCAGCCCATATACTCCAGTAGTATCCATATAATATCAAGAGAAAAAAGTACTGGTTCCTAACTGGGTAGACTACCTAGAGTGAATTATGGGGAAGCATGTGAGTCTGTAACACTCATGTGTCATTGAAATTATATATATCCATTAGAGAATCAGAGTGGTTGAAAGAAGACTTACTTATATCAAATAAGTTTATAATTAACAATTCTTTTCAAATGAGTATAAAATAATATCTTTTTAAAATATTTTGCATTTTAAGATGAATTTCTTATAACTAGGAATTTTAAAGACACAGGTAAAAATCAAAATTAAAAGCCAAAAGTTCTCTTAAAAAATAAAGAGTCTAGGGTCAGCTAGGTGGAGTAGTAGATAGAGCATCAGCCTTGGAGTCAGGAGGAGCCGAGTTCAAATCCAACATCTGACACCTAATAATTACCTAGCTGTGTGATCTTGGACAAGTCACTTCATGCCATTGCCTTGAAAAAAAAAATAAAAAAATACTTTTATTCACAGTCTAGGGGTCAGATAGCTATTTGTTAATTCTATACAAAAGTGAATTAAAATATTAAAGAAATTCACTCATCCTCTCTGAATTTTTTTTAAGATAACCTGCCAGACATATGATTCTATTTCTATAATATGCCATATGTTCATATATTCCAACATTTTCTGTTTCTTCCTCCTAGAATCCCTTCCCATAACCTATTTGACTTTTTAAGGTACAGATCCAATACCTGCATAAAGCTTTCCCTAATACCAACAGGAAATAACATTTTCCTCCTCTGAACTCTCACAGAACTTTGTAACTTCTTATGATACTTTATTATATTCCTACAATGATTATGAATAATAACTCATATCTGTATAGCAGTCTACAGTTTACAAAGGACTTTCATTAGCAATCTGACATTATTCATTATACTTTGCAGCCAATATATATTGATATTCATTATTTGCTGTAAAGAATTGTTTTTTAACTGTCTCATCAACAAAACTTTTTCTTACACTGAGTTATTTTACATTATTTTCCTTAATCTAAGGATTAAGTACCTAAGAGTGCTAGGAATAGTCAAAATTTAAATAAAAACTTGTTGATTTAATTAACAAACCTCTAAGTGCCTATACAAGCTGCCTTGCCCAGAAAAGAATTCTTCACAATAAAAGAATTATTTAATGCTGTATTTTCTTGGCTTAGCCAAGGCATTTTAAAAAAATTAGTGTATGCTGCCAAGGGGAAGGGAATGGTGATGTGGTGGCAAATCTATCCCTGGATGTACAAGCAGGTCTTTATGTTCCCTGCAAGATGTTTGAGAGATGTTGTTGTTTCGTCGTTTCAGTTGTATATGACTCTTCACGATCTCACTTGGGGTTTTCTTGACAAAGATACTAGAGTGCTTTGCCATTTCCTTTTTCCAGTTCATTTTAAACATGAGAAAATAAGGCAAACAGGGTTAAGTGACCTGCCCAGGGTCACACAGCTATTAAATGACAGAGGTTGGATTAGAACTCGGAAAGATGCATCTTCCCAGGCCCAAAGCTCTATCCACTAAGCAACCTGGCTGCCCCAAAGGGTTTCCTAAGGTTGGCCCGTTACTCTTACAATTCAGTGAACTTTCAGGGCCTTCCTAAAATAGAAAATCTGTTATTTGCTTTCAAAGCCCTTCCCTACCTCCCCGTTTTTCTCCTTGTTTCCTCTGCTCTCCTACTCTAAGGATCCAGTGTCCTGGGCCTCATTCCATCCCCGGCCGGAGCGCCTGGGCCCGAGCCGTCACCCGCGCCCGAGCCGCCACCCGGCCCCGGGCCCCAGCCGCCACCCGGACCCGGGCCCGAGCCGTCACCCGGACCCGGGCCCGAGCCGCCACCCGGCCCCGGGCCCCGGGCCCCAGCCGCCACCCGCGCCCGAGCCGCCACCCGGCCCCGGTCCCGAGCCGTCACCCGGACCGGGCCCCAGCCGCCACCCGGACCCGGACCCGAGCCGTCACCCGGACCGGGCCCCGGACCCCAGCTGCCACCCGCGCCCGAGCCGTCACCCGGCCCCGGGCCCCAGCCGCCACCCGAGCCCGAGCCGTCACCCGGCCCCGGGCCCCAGCCGCCACCCGCGCCCGAGCCGCCACCCGGCCCCGGGCCCCAGCCGCCACCCGCGCCCGAGCCGCCACCCGGCCCCGGGCCCCAGCCGCCACCCGCGCCCGAGCCGCCACCCGGCCCCGGGCCCCAGCCGCCACCCGCGCCCGAGCCGCCACCCGCGCCCGAGCCGTCACCCGGCCCCGGGCCCCAGCCGCCACCCGCGCCCGAGCCGTCACCCGGCCCCGGGCCCCAGCCGCCACCCGCGCCGCTCCCACGACTCCCCCCCCCCCTCCCCGGGACGACCTCCATTAATGGGGGGTATCTTAAAGCTTCCCAAGGTCGGACTGCCCCGGGCAGCGGGGCTCGGCGGTGCCCTTGCTCCGTGCCCCCGGCAGTGGGCGCTTCCCGATAAAAGGTGCAGGATGCCCCAAGTGTTCCTGCGTCTCCTTCTTCTAGGGGTCGGGCTCCCGCGGCCCGGGCCCGCCGGGCTTAGGTCGGCGGGGCAGTGACCCGGACACTTCCCGGACCCGCTTCTTTCCCATACCACCCCCTTCAGGAAACGCACCCCGTGGGAACTCACCCCCGAAGCAGATAGCCCCGCAATTTAAAGGCAGAGACCACTTTACTGCGAAAACGATCCGGCGCCATTTTCAGATTTTGGCGCCAGAGCAGCGCTGCCTCCGCCTCCGCCTCTTCCTCCCCAGGATCCGCCCCCTGCCCCCCACGTGACTAAAGAATAAGCTTTCCCCCTCCCCCACAGAAAGTTGGGTCAGAACTTTTAAACTAGAGTTAATTGCCGTATCCTTGGCAGAGCGTTCCAATCCCTGGGGCCTTAATTCTCTCTAAAACTTCCTAAACTTAGACCTCCACTCAAAAAATGTTTCGGGGATTTTTTTTTTAAACTTCTAGTGAGACTGGAAATCTTGCCCCTGTTAGGTGTGTGTTCCTACACCCCTCATGAACACATGCATATACACACATAGACACATATGAATACAGATACAGATAGGCAGTGGTCATCTGGGTGCCAGGGATTGTCCCATTACTCTCTCTTACACAGACTGATCTCTGACTGGCCATTTTGATACTCCCTTCAAAAGGGAAAAAGTATACTTTCTGGGAGGCAAGCCATATAAGAGTGTGAAACCAGAATGTGGGTACCTCATTGGTTCTTTTCCTTCCATTTATCCTTCAGATTTGAACTTTTCCTGCTTTATGAGAGCAATATTAAAAATTTGCATTTATATGGTGCTTTAAAGTTTGCAAAGTATCATTCTTGACCTAGGGAGACAAGTACTATTATCTGTTTTATAGAGGGGAAATGAAGCAGCTAGAGCTTAAGTGATTTGCCCAAGGTCATTCAGCAAATATGTTATTGAGGCCAAATCCGAACCAGCTTTTTATGGCCAGCCATATTAAACTTTTTGGGGTAACTTGCTTGCTTAGTGGATAGAGCTTCAGGCCTGGAGTCAGAAATTCTTTAGTGAGTGAGATACACTCTCTTAAGAGTTAATATTCCTAGTGAAGTCCTCTCAGGGTTAAAAATCATTAAAACAAAGACTATTACTCTTAAACTATTCTTAGAAGAGAGAGAGACAGAGAGAGAGAGAGAGAGAGAGACACCTTGCATTCCAAGCCAAGTACCCTCCCAATTCTGTTAGGGAGGAAATAGTTGACTATTTCCAGAGAGACCTTGCATTTATAGTCAACTATTTGATGATAAAACTACCTTAACTTCTCTCATGGAGAATAATAGAATGTTCCCATGAGAAACCTTGCATTCCAAAAGCTCATAAGACTCTTTTTGTTTGATGATAAGTAGACTGCTACTTCAATAAGATAGTTATAATCCTGAAGGTTATTCTCACCGTCTGAATGGTGAGGTAATATTTTATGAAAACCTTTCATTCTTTTCTTTGTTGCTGGGGTAGATTTTCACAAGTAGAATGTAACTCTGAAGATGGACCAATGAATTGACAGAGATGGATGACAAGGAGGAGGAGGAGGGGATTGCGTTAAGCCATATAATCTTGCTTGACTGTCAATTAGGGCAGCTCCTTGAGACTTGTGAGTGTGTCCTTTTCTCCAGAAAAGCCAAAATAAACTTTTTTTTTTGTTCAGAGGAGTCTCTATATTTTTTAAGTGGATTTTTATCCCACATAGTAGTAAGGTGGCTAAGTTAGTCTCTCTTATAGGCAACCCATCCCAGAGCTAGAGATGATACAAGGCCTTGCTTTACGCCACGGCTCACCCAGGGTTCCCAGATCTATCTGCCAGGATCTCTCCTTCACTGGGAGCAACATGGGGAAAGAGAGCGATACAAAATCTTTGCCCCTTTAGAGACCTCTCTGGAGGGGTTATGTTTTTTTTTTTACAGGAACTGGAAAAAAGATTCTCCTTCACTTTCAAGTATCAACTTTTTCCCATATAATTCCATATTAACTATAATTAAGCAGAGTCAGTTTTACCTCCCTATGAATGAACAAATAAAAAATCATTTATGAAATATTTACTTTGTGCCAAGCACTATGTTATGGGCAAGGGTTAGAGATAGAAAAAGTAAGCCAGTTCCTGCTTTCAGGGACTTTATATTGTAATAGGGGGAAGATAACACAAAAGACAGTTCAGCTATAAAGTAAGATGGAAAGGTTCAAAAGTTCTCGGGGTGATAGAACAGATGGCAAGGCCCAGAAATACTTAGGATACATAAGTAGGACAGATGACAGCACTGAAGACTGTTAGCTCAGATGGACCTCAGGCCTAGAGGACCTTAGGTGGCAGTGGCAGAGAAAATGAAAGACCCATTGATTCTGGCATTGGAAAGCAAGACATCCTCTACAACCATGTCCCCCAGTCCTCCAAAATTCCTTTCTGGGAAAGAAACTGTCCAAACACACTGTGAAAAGATTTGCCAGTTGAGGGCAATCTGAACCACTGAGACGTGAAAGACTCAGTAACTCCATGGTGGAGATAGATAAAAGAAAGAATGGAAAGAAAGAATGTCCCTAAATAATCCATCTTGATTGGTTAAGTATCATGAGAGACCAGATCCAAAAAGCTTCAAGGCTGGAAAAAGTCTCCTTTCCAAAGATGGAATCAGTTTGTCAAGGATATGGCTTCTGAGAATAATGGTATCAATCCTGATAGTCAGATCATGATGATGAAACTGCTATTCCAAGATCATGCTTAGAGGCAAAGCCAAAATAGCAAATTAAAGTGTTGCATTGCCTATAACATGGTTCTGGGCCACAGTTCCGGCACTAGAAGAAGCACTAGCAGAATCAGAAAACCCTGGACACAATTCCGGGGTGGAAAAGAGGGCTTGTAATCACTCATAGACCCAAACACAAACCAGTAGTCAAATCACACCTTAAATCATGCTACTACCTTGGAAGAACTGAAAACTTACAGACTACCAGAACTAGTTCTGAAATAAGTAACTTGAATAATTAGAAACTTGGCATTTCCTCTACTCTGGGAATGTCAAAAATAGATTGGAAAAGTGAGCAAACAACAAAAAAGAATCTGATCATAGAAATTTATTATGGTGACAGGGAAAATCAAAAGACAAACTCAGTAGACAATAGTGTCACCACAAAGAAATATATGAATTGGTATTAACTCCCTTTCCCCAACCCCCCCCCCAAATTCTGGAAAAACTCAAAAAGAATTTTTAAAATCAAATAAGAGAGGTAGAGAAAAGAAATGAGAAAAGAAATGAAAATGAGGCAAGAAAACTATGAAGAAGTAGTTAACAGCTTGGCATAAGAGGTACAAAAAATGTCAAAGAAAATAATGCTTAAAAAACAACAGGTCAAATGGTGTTTTTTTAAAAAAAGGATTCATATCTTTTGAAGAAAATTTCTTAAAAAGCAGAATGGACCAAATTGAAAAAGAGGTTAAAAAAATTTATTGAAGAAAAGAACTTCTTAAAAAGTAGAATTGGCCATCTGGAAAAGAAGAAACAAAAGTTAGCTGAAGAAAATAATTCCTTTAAAATTAGAATTGGACAAGAAGATGCTACTGACTCCATCAAACATCAAAAAACAATAAAATGAAATCAAAAATGAAAAAAAGAAAAGAAAATGTGAAATAGTTCATTGCAAAAAAAAAAAACTGACCTAGAAAACAAATCAAGAAGAGATAACTGAAGAATTATAAGGCTACTGAAAGCCATGATTAAAAAAGTGACTGCAGGGGTGGCTAGGTGGTGCAGTAGATAGAGCACTGGTCCTGAGTCAGGAGTACCTGGTTTCAAATCTGGCCTCAGACACTTAATAATTACCTAGCTGTGTGGCCTTGGGCAAGCCACTTAACCCCATTTGCCTTGCAAAAAAAAAGTTACTACACATAATTTTGAAAGAAATTATCTGAGAAAACTGCCCTACCATCCTATAACCAAGGGTTAAAATAGAAATTGAAGAATATACTTATCAACTCATGAAAGAGGTTCAGATTTGCAACTCCTAGAAATATTATAGCCAAATTCCAGAGCTTCCAGGTCAAGGAGAAAAATATCACAAGCAGTTAGAAGGAAATAATTCAAATATTGAGGAGCCACAGTCAGACTAACACAAGATTTAGTATCTTCTAATTATGGCATGGAGACCTTGAAATATGATATTCCAGAGGGCAGAGGAGTCAGGATTACAACTGTGTGGAATAAGAATCCACTTTAAAAAAATATAGAGACTTCTCTGAGCAAAAGGGAAAGTTTATTTTGGCTTTTCTCGAGAAGAGGGCATATCCAAGACTCACAACTGTAGTGAAGATCAAGGAGCTGCCCTGAGGTGACAGTCAAGCAAAATTATATGACCTAGCTATTCCCCCCTCCCTAGCCCCCTCTCTTCCAACCTGATTGGTTAAGGTTTTCAGAGTTACAATCTTTATGTGAAAAATCTACCCAGTAGGGGGTGTCTAGGTGGTGTAGTGGACAGAGCACTGGCCTTGGAGTCAGGAGTACCTGAGTTCAAATCCAGCCTCAGACACTTAATAATTACCTAGCTGTGTGGCCTTGGGCAAGCCACTTAACCCCCTTGCCTTGCAAAAACTAAAAAAAAAAAAAAAATCTACCCAGCAACAAAGAGAAGAATAAAAGGTTTCCATAAAATATTACCTCATCATCCAGATGGCAAAGGTATCAGAAGAAGATTTCTAATGACCTTCTGTTAAATGAGTTAATGTCTGAGTATGCAAGGTCTTCTTAGTTTAGCACTTATCAAACGAGAGAAGGCAGGCTACTGTCCTCACAGTTCATTATCAAATAGGTGGCTAACTAAGACTGCAAGGTCTCTTCTCTGGAAATATTCCACTATTTCCCTCCCTAACAGAATCAATGCAAGGTTTTTCTAGAAATAGTCCACCGTTTCACTCCGTAGCAGAACTGAGTGGGGTCTGACTGGGAATGCATGGCCTTTCTCCCTCTTCTAAGAATAGTCTAAGGGCAATTGTCTTTGTTTTAATGATTTTTAACCCTGAGAGGACTTCACTAGTAATGTTAACTCTTAAGAGGGAATATTCCACTCAATCCCTCCTCTTTTTTTCTAAATATATATGTATATACATATATATTTTGGCATCTGAAGTCCTCTCACACTATCCTTGATACTCTCTCAGGTTCTATTCTCTCTCTTCCTGTCCACTTGGGACACATCTTCTTTTGGAACCCTGACCAAACAACCCATACACACATATCATAGACATAAGGGAGGAAGATGAACTCATCTGATTTCTCTTTTTTCCCCTGGGGACATTCAATATCTTTCTGTATCTGCAGAGTCCATTCCAATCTTCAATTTGGATGACTTGTTGAGATTTCCTTCTCTGGTAAAGGAACTTCTTAACACAACATCTTATCAGACAGATTCATATTTTCTTCATCAGACCATAAAATTCTAAAGCTATTCACATTTCACATTTCACATTGATATACACACTTTAACAAAAATGCAACTCCCACAATTGTTCACTTCACAAGTGAATGTTGAAAATTATCAAGTTAACTTGAGCTTATACTATTTACATTAGATGACTATCTTTGTACAAAGAGTGTCCAGCAAGTAACATACAAATAGCCTCAATCTCTTGCTCTTCATTAAGTATCCTTAACTAAAATAAATTCTTCTTTCTTCCCCAAATGTCTCTTAACTAAACTATAGGTGATTCTTCTCCTTATACTCAACTGACTTACATTCCCTTCTCAAAGTAGAACTTGAAATTTCTACTGCACAGAAGTGTATCTTGAGATTATATAACCTTTGTTATTCTTCTTACCTAAATATCCTTTCCCTATCACAAAAATAAAAATAAAAGAATCTTAATTTTTCTCAAAACATACAGCCAATAGCAGAGTTTAAAACCACATGCTGGCTGATCTAGTTATTAACTTCCACTTGACCTACAATTTCTATATCAGATTGACTTTAATGATTTATTATAAAGATCTAGGACACCAAAGGAAAATTCCTTTATAGATATAATTTTGAGTGTCAGTTTCTAGGCAGAGGTCATGTGGATAGTCAAATGACTTAAGTCAAATCTTAGATTTATCTGGTGAGACATTATTCAAATGTCACATTTGGGGAAGTCAAGTCAAAAAGGTCCAACCTCAAGTTGCACTGAAAAGTCATCCCTTCAGCTTTTTCTCCCAATACACCTGTGTAGTGTCCAAACTTCCTTTGGGCTTCCAGACTTTAAGAGAGCATTGACTCAACAGCGCTTCCTTTGCTGATCATACCTGATGTTAGACACAAAATAAAAGCCAATTAAAAGTTCCATGATCTAAAATAGTAATTCCACCTAATTAGATCTCCAAGTGAATCCACTTCACAAGGACTAAATGCTAATTCTAATCTGGATTGGGGGGGGGGGTCACAATCAGTCTCCTTCCCTACACATATATCACCTATATCTACTCTGAGTGTCCCTGTCATCAGAATACATTAAATAAGGGGACTTTCTAAACAATCAAAAAGCAGTCAAGTTCCTCCAGCATCTGGAGTATTCCTTGACATACCAAAAAAAAAAAAAACCCTTCTTTACAATTATGTTTCATAATTCAACTAGAAGGTCTATCCTTCTGGTGGCACTAACTTCTAATCTGCAGACCCACATCCCTTTTTCTGAAATTGTATCTATTTTATTACTGGACAAAGATGATATATTAGAGGCCTCTTGGCTAGCCTGCGGTATTACAATAAATAAATACCTCCTTTGGCTAGGAGATTATTCTAAGAATTCTCACAAAACAATTAGCCAGAGACAGTAACAAAAAAATCACAAATTATTATCATTATTTTCTTTCCCTTGTTGCTTAGGCGCTTTTTACTTCAAAGCAAACAACCACAACTATGATATTTTAAATATATATGTATATACATGTATATATTTATAAACACATTACCACAAAAATTCCAATTTATGTAATTAGCAAGTTCTTGTGTAAACAGTTCTCTATAATAAACCTGCTAAATTATTAGCCATGTTTGAAATTATTATTATTGAGAATTCATTCATCCCATTAGAATATCTCTAAATTTAACAAAACAGTAATAAGTGTAACACATTAAAAACTAGATTTCACAAAACATTCTTTCCATTATTACATTTATACCTGGACCTTCTAGAGCAAGGTCTGACACATCATTTAAAAATTTCAGGGAACCTGGAGGGTCATGACCTTTGATGACTTCCCTCATTATTCCTACAGAGCAATCAATCATTAATTCCAGGTTTGACAACATTACAGTAAAGTAATTTATATTTCCAAAAGGAGAGCTCGTTTGATAACACTCTTCAACAACTTATTCATTGATAAGTCATCCAATGAAGATTACACAGTTTTTAATTTCCTAATCATTTTCCAAAGCTCCTCACATTTATACAATATTATTGGAAAGGGTATCTTGCAGTTACAATCTCCATATGAATCTGCATTTAACATGGGGGAAGAAATCTGCAATTTTACTTCTTTAAAATTTAAATAGTAAATCCTTAACCTGCATGAAACAAAGTTTTCATGCTGACAAGCAAAACAAAACCACAGATTTTCTTAAAGTTAATCTTATAATTATATTTTACATACAAACCTCTTCTAAATTGTTCTTTATCAGGTTATTTATCACTTCTTCCAAATATTCTATTTTCAAAACAAAGAAAATAAGATTCTCCATGGATTTTAGCCTTATACATATGATGATTTCAAAAGCCCAATGTACACTTTTTATCCATGCTAGTGTTACATTTATATGTGTGTGTATATAAAATTTCTTCTTCTTAATAACAGACCTCAATTCATTCATTGTTCATTATTGTAACACAATTTTAAATTCTACCCAAAAAGTTGTTTAAATCTGTTCTTATACAAAGATTACTAATTTTTTACTACACATTTAAATTTCATGTAGTTTCCCTTTACTCCCTAGAATTTTGCAATACAGAAAAATTCTTAAAACCAGTTGTTGTTAAAAATCCCTTTTTAAGATTACAAGTTTTTCTTTATAATTCTCTCAAATTCCAAGTCATTCTTTTTTGGGGGGTTTTAAAATTATATTTATTTTTGTACAAATGTGTTTTTTTAAACATTACTAAAATATTCTTGTTTAAGAGTAAACATGGGGGCGGAACCAAGATGGCAACAGGAGGGAACCATCTCTTAGGTGCTCTCAATCAAAACTTATAAACTAAGGACTCTAACCACATTTTCAAGAGACAGAATCTACAGAGGGACCCAGTGAGGCAGTTCTCCAACCCAAAGTAACCTGAAAAAGAACAGAAAGGCTTGGCTACACAGGTTCGGAGGGGTGGCCCACCAGAGCAAAAGAACTTCAGCCTCCTGGGGGGCAGTTTCCTGACCTCCACGGGGAAGGCAGCAGGCACAAATTGGGGGTTCAGTTGGGGGACCTCTGCCAGAGTGAGCATGTGAAGCCCAGCTCACAGGGCAAACAGCAAGCAGCTTGTTCATGGCAGCCCAGATCCAGGAACCAAAAGTAGGCAGAGCTAGAAAGCAGGAGCCCCCAGGGCATGAGTGCTGAGCCTAGAGACGGGAGTGGAGAGAGACTGCCAAGCTCTGTCCTCTGGTCCTGGAATAGGACTCTGGGGTTCTGACCACATTCAGGTCCTGATTGCAGTCTAGGACCCCTCATAGAACAGCAGGGCCACCCCCACCTCAGCCCCGTGGCAGATGGGTGCACTTATGGTCATTCACAGACCAGGAGAGAAGACAGAGCCTCACACACAGAGATCCTAGTTGGGGGGGGATGTCCCAAAAAGCTCAGGAAGCACCCCAAAAAGAGGCACAGGCTGGAGAAATGACTAAGCAGAGAAAAAAGAGGAATACCATTGACAAATACTTTGCCTGTGATCCCAAGAAGGATCAAAACACTCAGTCTGAAGATGAGGAAGTCCAAGCTCCTGCATCTAAAGACTCCAAGAAAAACAGAAATTGGGCTCAAGCTATCATAGAGCTCAAAAAAGACTTTGAAAATCAAGTGAGGGAGATACAAGAAAAATTGGGAAAAGAAATGAGAGAGATGCAGGAAAAACATGAAAATGAAGTCAGCAGCTTAGTCAAGGAGATCCAAAAAAATGCTGAAGAAAATAGCATGCTAAAAACCAGCTTAGGTCAAATGGATAAAACAGTTCAAAAAGTTATTGAGAAGAATGTTTTAAAAAGCAGAATTGGCCAGATGGAAAAAGAGATCCTTCAGACAAAGAATGGAACTGAGGGAAGTTGCTGATTTTATACAAAATCAGGACACAATACTTCAAAACCAAAAGAATGAAAAATTAGAAGAAAATGTGAAACATCTCATTGAAAAAACAACAGATATGGAAAGCAGATTTAGGAAAGATAATTTAAAAATTATTGGAATACCTGAAAGTCATGATCAGGAAAAGAGCCTTGACATCATTTTCAAAGTATTACTACAGGAAAATTGTCCTGATATCCTAGAAGCAGAGGGCAAAATAGAAATGAAGAGAATCCACTGATCTCCCCCAGAAAGAGATCCAAAAAAAACAACCCCCAGAAATATTATAGCCAAGTTCCAGAACTCCCAAGTCAAAGAGAAAATATTGCAAGCAACCAGAAGGACACAATTTAAATATCATGGAGCTGCAGTCAGGATCACACAGGACTTAGCAGCAACTACATTAAAAGCTCATAGGGCTTGGAATATAATATACCAGAAGGCAAAAGATCTTGGAATGCAACCAAGAATCAACTACCCAGCCAAACTGAATGTCCTCTTCCAGGGGAAAAAGATGGACTTTCAATGAACCAGGGGAATTTCAGATGTTCCTGTTGGAATGGCCAGAGCTGAACAGAAGGTTTGATCTTCAAATACAGGACTCAGGTGAAACATACAGAATGGAAGAGAAGGGGAAAATATGAGGGACTTAATGATGATGAACTACATGTATTCCTGTATAGAAAAATGATAATACTCATAAGAAACTTCTCATTTAATAGAGTAGGTAGAAGGAACTTTTATAGATGAAGCAAATTCAGAAAACTGAATTTGAAGATATATTGTGGTGTAAAAATGGAGTCAATAGAAAAAAGGGAAATGTAATGGGAGAAAGAAAAAGGAGAGGAGGAATAGGCTATTATTATATTTAATATAATAAGATTTTTCTTTATTCCAATGAGCTATTACAATGATATGGAATGGGGAAAGGCAAGGGGGAATGAGGGAATCTTTGCTCTCATTAGAGGTGGCTAGGAGAGGAAACAGTACATATACTCAATGGGGTATAGATATCTGGAGTAAGAAGTAAAGAAGGGAGACAGTGGGAAGGGAGGCATGTGAGTGATGGAGGAGAGGATGGACCATGGTGGGGAGAGTGGTCCGATATAATACATTTCCATTTTTACTTCTTTTAAGGGGCTGGGATTGTATCACCTGTCTGGGACCATAGGGTGGGGTGGATGCTGGGCCTAAGGGGTGGTATGTGGGCTCGGGGCCTCTTGGCTCCAGGGCTGGGGATCTGTCTGCTGTGCCACTCAGCTACCCTACAGCAGAGACAGAGTGAAAGAAGAGAGAAAATACAGTAAATAGTAGTAGAGAAGTATAAATGGAGGGAGTTGCAATCAGCTATGGCATCGGTAGAAAAATATGGAAGTAAATTTTGTGATAGACTTATCATAAATAATGTCATCTACCTGTGACAGAGCTAGTAGTGTTGGAACACAGACTCAAGCACATTTATTATTATTATTATTTTTTGGTGGGAGGGGTTGCAGGGCAAATGGGGCTGGATGGCCTGCCTGGGGCCACACTGCTGGGTGTTTGTTGGGTGTCTGAGGCCGGATTTGGACCTGAGTGCTCCTGGCTCAAGGACCAGTGCTCAGAGGTCTGTGACCCAGCCACCCCTACAATTATTATTACTATTTTTTTTTATTTTGGGTCTTTTTTTTTTTTTTGGTTTTTGCAGGGCAATGAAGTTGGTGTGGCTTGCACAGGTTCACACAGCTGGGTGATTGTTGAGTGTCTGGGGCTGGATTTGGGCTCAGCTGCTCCTGGCTCCAGAGCCAGTGCTCTGTCGACTGGTGCCACTTGGCCATACCTACAATTATTATTATTATTATTGTTATTATTATTATTATTTTAATTCTTTAATTTTAATTTTAATTTTTTTCTCTCCCTTTTACTTTATCACTAGTGGGGGTCTATATTTTTTTGGGGGAGTGGTATTTTGTTTACTTTTAAGAATATTTTAGTAATGTATAAAAAACATTTTTAGAAAATAAGAATAAATGAACAAATTTTTAAAAAAAGTAATCATAATACCCCTCCCCCCAAAAAAATATAGACCCAACAAAAAAATACATAATGAACAAGTTATGTGGAAAGATCAGGATGGAATATGGAAAGGACCTAACAAGGTATTAACAAAAGGGTCAAGTTTTCTTTGTATCTCTACAGATGGAGGTGAAACCTGGATTGCTCAAAGAAATGGAAGATCTATCATTGAAGAAGATCACATGGGGGTGGCTAGGTGAGGCAGTGGACAGAGCACCAGCCCTGGAGTCAGGAGTACTTGATTTCAAATCCAGTCTCGGACACTTAATTATTACCTTGGGCAAGGTAATTGTGTGCCCTTGGGCAAGCTATTGCCTTGCCAAAAAAAAAAACCAAAAAAAAAACCAGATCACATAAAAAGGGTAAAAGAAAAAACAAATAGGGGTATACAAAAACCACTTATCTCAAATGTAGACTAGTGTGGCAGAATGCCCAGAGGAAAAAAAGAGATGGGTTTTTTTATCCTCAACCACCTTGGGTCCGAGTTGTGGAAGAAGGAGAAAAGACCCCTAAATCTTTCACAAATAGTTCAACCACAATTGAATGTGATCCATTTTACAATCACACTAATCCTCCTGCTTGATTTAATTTTACCGGATTATCAGCAAAATCTCCTCTCTGTTTTTCTATAATAACTTCATGTGTATTCCAGTAATTCTGGTAACTTATCATCTTAAAGAAATACCTAATGACACTATTCCTTTCCCACAGACACGCCACCTTCTATAATAGATATGTTTACACTTTATCATGGTTTCCTCGCTCCATTATATATGGATAGGTGGGAAAAAAACTTTAGGAGAAGGCTGGAAGATAGCTATGATTATGGGACTAAGCAACATCACACTAACAGATATTTCCAACAGAACCACTTCACAAGAGACATTGATGGGGAGGGCTTGTATGGGGAACAATTGTGCCTTTTGTATGGATCTACTGTAAATGTATCAGTAATGGATGGTTATTACAATGTATTCTGTCTAAATTGTACTGTATCAGAATGTATTAGTAGCAAAACCCTGGGAAAAATATTTATCATTACTAGGCCAAGGTATGATACCCGTAAAAGCCCAGAGTTGGTATCAAAGTAGGGCTGATCATGTGTTTTCTGAAAAAGAAAAAAGGATTTCTCAATATCTTATAGAAATAAGAAAAAAAAAAGATGCATTTCATGTGTTATTTTGGGAATATCTTTATTAGTATCTATTAATTCATCAATTTCTCTAGCAATGTCTGTAAGCGCTCTAAAGGATGAAATGGTACAGGCTCAATTTCTAGAAGAGTTAGCTAAGAATATTTCTTTGGGATTCAAGGAACAGCAAATTATAGATGAGGAATTTTCTAAAGCCATCAGAGCATTATTGAGGGGGCGGCTAGGTGGCATAGTGGATAAAGTACTGGCCCTGGAATCAGGAGTACCTTGGTTCAAATTTGGTCCTAGACACTTAATAATTACCTAGCTGTGTGGCCTTGGCCAAGCCACTTAACCCCATTTGCCTTTCAAAAACCTAAAAAAAAAGCATTATTGAGAATGTTAGGATAAAGTAGATATGATAGAATATAAGGCTAGTTTGGCATGTGATTATTGATATTCATCTTTTTGCTTGACAAAATTGCAATAAAATGAGTCTCATCACTCATGGGAAAGAATTAAGAATCATCTTAATGGAATTATAGATAATGCTAATATTTCTATGTGAAGATTTATATGATTTAGCACAACAAATTAATGATGCTTCTAAACAAGATTTTTTTTTACCAGATAAGACTGTTGTGGCTTGCTTCACCTTGGGGCCCGCAGCGACGACCTCCCTCCTGGAGGACAGCTGAGAATAAGGAGTCAAGCCACCACTGCCTTATGCCTCCAGCTCAATTTTATTACTGCTTAGCTATTACATATATACTGTTAGGTCTTCTGGGGTAGAACAAAGAATAATGAGGGAATGGGGGAGTGCACAAGCGGGATATGTGCAGCATCTTGCATTACAGGATAAGGGGGTACATTAGGGAGGAGGTGATAAAACACAGCTGTGTCTAGTGCCCTTGGTCTGTGGGGCAGAATGCCCAGCTCTCAAGGACTCTTGCGCACCTTATCTCTAAGGGCAGCATGCCAGCTCCTGAGACTGTCCAGGTGATGTTTTACTTGGAAATGATTTGTGTCATGGCTGTTAGAATAGCCTGTGTTCCCACATAAGACAGCTCAAAAACTATTGATTGTTTTAGTCATCTATTTTTTCCCTCTTAGGGACAGCATACTTTATACACCATTGCTACCAGTATAGGAGCAACATTTCTGGTTTTAATCATACTGTCGTTTATTGCTCAATTTGTGTGGTCTGCTTTGCAGAATGATCTTGATCAAACAAAGGTTCAATTATGGAAAAATCCCAATTGTCACTATTCCTTAATTATCTTCCTAGTACTTTCAGACCCTCTCACATTTTCCCTTAATATTCCGTTCCAAGTTTCTTTTTTCATTAACTTTTTTTTAACTGTAGTTAATACTGTTCTGAACTGGCTATATAAACCACAGACATGATTCCACTTTCCAGAAAACATTTCCCATTCAAAGGATTTAATATTTAACACTTCTTGATTTTAACTGGTAAAAGCCTTTTTTTAATTTAATATTTACTTATTCTCTTTTTGTACAAATAATATTTTTTACATATTAATAAAATATTCTTGTTTAAGAGTAGACAAAATACCCACTCCCCCCCAAAAAATAGACTCCCTTGAGCGATAAAGTAAAGAGGAGAGAAAAAAATTAAAATTAAAATTAAAAAAAAATAATAGTAATAATTGTAGGTATGGCCAGGTGGCACAGTGGATGGAGCACCAGCCCTGAAGCCGGGAGCACTCAAGCCCACATCTGGCCCTGTACACCCAAAAATAACCCAGCTGTGTGACATGCAAGCCACCCCAACCCCACTGCCCTGCAAAAATCAAAAAAAGAAAAAAAAAGACCCTACATAAAATAAAATAGTAATAATAGTAGGGGCAGCTGGGTGGCAGACAGAGCACTGGCCCTTGAGCCAGGAGCACCTGGGTCCAAATCCGGCCTCAAACACCCAACAATCACCCTGCTATGTGGCTCCAGGCAGGCCACCCAGCCCCCTTTGCCCTGTACCCCCCAAAATAATAATAATAATAATAATGATAAAAACTGTGCTTCGGTCTGTATTCCAACACCACCAACTCTGTTGCAGGTGGATCACATTCTTTATAAGTCCATCAACAAAAGTTACTTCCATATTTTTCCACCATTCCCATTGCTTATTGCAACTCCCTCTTTTCATATTTCTCCACTACCACGTACTATATTTTCTCTCTCCTTTTACTCTGACTCTGCTGTAGGGTAGCTGAGTGGCATAGCAGAGAGATCCCTGGCCCTGGAGCCAAGAGGCCTGGAGCCCCCCCTACCACCCCTTAGGCCCAGCATCCACTTTGGTCCTGGACAGGCCATCCAATCCCAGCCCCTTGCAAGAAGTAAAAAAGAAACTGTGTTATATTTCAGCACTCTCCCCCCATGGTCCATCCTCTCCTCCATCATTCACCCCCCCCTTCCCCCTGTCCCCCCTTCTCTCCTTTTTACTCCAGATGTCTATACCCACTGAGTATATATGCTGTTTCCTCTCCTAGCCACCTCTGATGAGAGCAAAGATTCCCTCGTTCCCGCTTGCCTTCTCCCCCTTCCATATCATTGCAATAGCTCATTGGAATAAAGAAAAATCTTATTATATGAAATATCTTGGCCTATTACCCCTCTCCCTTTTCTTTCTCCCATCATATTTCCCTTTTTTTTTCTATTGACTCCATTTTTACACCATATTTTATCTTCAAATTCAGCTTTCTCCTGTGCTTCCTGTATAAAATCTCCTTCTACCAGCTTTTGTTAATTGAGAAGGTTCATATGAGTATTATCAGTGTCATTTTTCTATACAGGAATACATGTAGTTCATCATCATTAAGTCCCTCATACTTTCCCCTTCTTCTCCAATCTCTATGCTTCACCTGAGTCCTGTATTTGAAGATCAAACCTTCTGTTCAGCTCTGGCCATTCCAAAAGTAACATGTGAAATTCCCCTGGTTCATTTAAAGTCCATCTTTTTACCTGGAAGAGGACATTCAGTTTTGCTGGGTAGTTGATTCTCTGATGCATTCTAAGCTCTTTTGCTTTCTGGTATATTATATTCCAAGCCCTATGAGCTTTTAATGTAGTTGCTTCTAAGTCCTGTGAGATCCTGATTGAAGCTCCACAATATTTGAATTGTGTCCTTCTGGCTGCTTGTAATATTTTTCTCTTTGACTTGGGAATTCTGGAACTTGGCTATAATATTCCTTGTGGTTGGTTTTTTTGGATCTCTTTCTTGGGGGGATCGGTGGATTCTCTCCATTTCTATTTTGCCCTCTGCTTCTAGGATATCAGGACAATTTTCCTGTAGTAATACTTTGAAAATGATGTCAAGGCTCTTTTCCTGATCATGACTTTCAGGTATTCCAATAATTTTTAAATTATCTTTCCTAAATCTGCTTTCCATATCTGTTGTTTTTTCAATGAGATGTTTCACATTTTCTTCTAATTTTTCATTCTTTTGGTTTTGAAGTATTGACTCCTGATTTCTTGTAAATTCAGCAATCTCCCTGAGTTCTATTCTTTGTTTGAAGGATTTGTTTTCCTCAGAGAGCTTTCTTATCTCTTTTTCCATCTGGCCAATTCTGCTTTTTAAAGCATTCTTCTCCTCAATAACTTTTTGAACTGTTTTATCCATTTGACCTAAGCTGGTTTTTAGCATGCTATTTTCTTCAGCATTTTTTTGGATCTCCTTCACTATGCTGCTGACTTCATTTTCATGTTTTTCCTGCATCTCTCATTTTTTTCCCCAGTTTTTCTTCTAATTCCCTCATTTGATTTTCAAAGTCTTTTTTGAGCTCTGTCATAGCCTGAGCCCAATTTCTGTTTTTCTTGGAGTCTTTAGATGTAGGAGCTTGTGCTTCCTCATCTTCAGACTGAGTGTTTTGATCCTTCTTGGGTTCACAGGCAAAATATTTCTCAATGGTGTTCCTGTTTTTTCTCTGCTTGCTCATTTTTCCCTGCCTAAGCCTGCTTTGGGGGTGCTTCCTGAGCTTCTGGGACACTCCCACAAGGATCTCAGTGTATGAAGCTCTATCTTCCCTCCTGGTCTGTGAATGACCATATGCACCCCCTCTGCCATGGGGCTGAGGTGGGGGGGGCCTGCTGTTCTATGGGGGGACCTAGATTGTGATCAGGATCTGAATGTGTTCAGAACCCCAGAGTCCTGTTCCAGGGCCAGTGCTCAGCAGTCTCTCTCAACCCCCCCCCCCTTAGGTTCAATGGGCTCAGTCCCTGGGGGCTCCTGCTTCCCAGCTTCACCTGCTTCTGTTTCCTGGATCTGGACTGCCTTGGCCATGATGCTTGCAGTGTGATCTGTGGGTTGGGCTTCACGTGCTCACTCTGGCAGAGGTCCCCTGCTGTTCCCCTAAGTTGTGCTTGGTGCTCCCTGGGGCATGGAGCATGAAACTCCCCCACTGCTGTGAGCCACAGCTCCCAGTGCCCTGGGGCTGCCTCCAGGAGGCTGAAGTTCTTTTGCTCTGGCAGGCCACCCCCTCTGGTGTGCCACCCCTCCAACCTGGGGGAGCAGAGCCTTTCTGCTCTTTTCCAGGTTACCTTGTGTAGGAGAACTGCCTCACTGGGTCCCTCTGTGGGTTCTGTCTTTCGAAAATTTAGTTAGAATTCGTATTTTATAAGTTTTATGAGAGAGCACCTAAGAGAAGATCATCTTTTGTTGCCATCTTGGCTCCACCCCCACCCCCCACCCCCATAAAACCTTTGAGAAGGCAAACAGCTACTTAAAAAAAAACCTCACAGCCTAATTGGAATATTTCCTTATCCCTTCTTCAGACAGATTAAATCATATAACTTTTCTCATAAGGGGGCAGGTCCAAAATCTTACTGGGGAGTTCTTCTGTTCTTAGGTCCCCCCTTTTTCCATTACTCTCTGTAATAATTAATATTAACAGAATCTCGAAACTATAACTATTTCGTTTCCCTTTTCTGGCATTTCTGTGTAACCAAATTATATACTTTAGAATTAACCTGACTCTCTTGACTTTCTGGGATTTACTTTTCCCAAAACCTTTTTCCCATTAAAATAACATTTCTTTCTATGATTTCTTTATTTAACATATTTAGTAATTTTCATTGTCTCTTTCTTGTCTCTAACTTCAAAAGAAGGTCCCTTTTTCTTTTTCTTTTTTTTTAGGTTTATTTTTTGCAAGGCAAATGGGGTTAAGTGGCTTGCCCAAGGCCACACAGCTAGGTAGAGGTCCCTTTTTCTTAATAAATTCCCTTTTTGCTCTCCCAAGTTCGAGAGAGAACAAACCAAAAAAAAAAAGAACAGGCAAGCTGCTGGAGAAAAGCAGCAGGGAGGGGAGAGGAGGGTTAGGAGGAGAAAGCATTCCAGCTACACAGAATTACAGTAAAAAAGCGGGAAGAGAAAAAGGCAACAGCATTTCATAATTTTCTGCAGTTTTCCCTGATATTTTAATTCTTTATTCCAATTACTAAATTGAAGTCCCAAGGGACTATCTCCCTGCACTTCAGGGAGGGATTACAATAATTTACTGCTGCAGTGGTGCTTTAAATTGGACCCTCCCATTTTTACAACCCAATGCTGTCTCTGGGAATTCCTCCTAGGAAGATTTATTTACTTTGTTTATTATACCCCAGAGCTCTTAACTGGAATTTCAAGATCCTTTACCTTTGCCCTTCAGCCTCTTACTGCCTGGGCTCCGGAATCTCTCCCCACAGGAAATTCTACAGACTTGAACTGTGTGAATTGAGGCTTAGGCCTTGAACCACCTGGGCATGGCAATTTAATTGCTTGAGAGTATGTTCACTCACTCCTTTTTTCTGCCCCAAATGAACCCAACTTGCAGATTTGGATCCCTTATTGAAAGTGACAAGAATAGGGTCACCTATAATCTGCTAGGCTTGTGTGTACAAACTTATGGACCCTGACACCATCCTTAGATCTTTTCCTGTTCGACCCCTGGTAGTCTTGCCTCTGGAGGTCTTCTGGCTTTCAGTTTTGCTCAAGATAAGTCTTTCTTTGGGGTCTTTCCTTCACTCCTCAATGGATCTACCTGGACACTAAATCACAAGCTGCTGAAAACATCCCAGCATGGTACCTGCTTGTGCTTATGCCCAAGAGTCCCAGGGAGCAGGTTAAGATTCCTGGCCAATGCATCATAAACTGTGTGGGATAAGAATCCACTTTAAAAAAAATAGAGAGACCTCTCCGAGCAAAAAGGAAAGTTTATTTTGGCTTTTCTTGAGAAAAGGGCATACTCCAAGTCTCACAAAAGTAGTGAAGATCAAGGAGCTGCTCTGAGGTGCAAGTCAAGCAAGATTATATGGCCTAGCTATTCCCCCCTCCCTAGCCCCGTCTCTTCCAACCTGATTGGTTAAGGTTTTCAGAGTTACAATCTTTATGCAAAAAATCTACCCAGCAACAAATAGAAGAATAAAAGGTTTTCATAAAATATTACCTCACCATCCAGATGGCAAGGGTCTCAGAAGAAGATTTCTAATGACCTTTTGTTAAATGAATTAATGTCTGAGTATGCAAGGTCTTCTAAGGAACCCTACTATCTTCTTAGTTTAGTACTTTTCAAACAAGAGAAGCCAGGCTACTGTTCTCACAAGTCTATTATCGCTACTATCTTCTTAGTTTAGTACTTTTCAAATAAGAGAAGCCAGGCTACTGTTCTTACAAGTCTATTATCAAATAGGTGACTAAGACTGCAAGGTGTCTTCTCTGGAAGTATTCCACTATTTCCCTCTCTATCAGAATCAATGCAAGGTCTTTCTGGAAATAGTCCAGTTTTATTCCCTAGCAAAATTGGGAGGGTGTCTGACTGAGACTGCAAGTGCTTTCTCCCTCTTCTAAGAATAGTCTAAAAGTAATAGTCTGTCTTTGGACTTCACTAGCAATTTTAACTTTTTTTTTAGATTTTTTTTTTGCAGGGTAAATGGGGTTAAGTGGCTTGCCCAAGGTCACACAGCTAGGTAATTATTAACTGTCTGAGGCTGGATTTGAACCCAGGTACTTTTGACTCCAGGGCCAGTGCTCTATCCACTGCTGCATCTAGCTGCCCCAGGAATTTTAACTCTTAAGAGGGAATATTCCACTCAACTTTTTTCATTTTTATACTTGTAATTTCTTTCTTTCTTTTTCTTAATCAAATTAACTAAGAGTTTTCTGTTTTGTTTTTAATTAGCACTTCTCATTTTATTTATTAAATAAATTTATTTTACTTTCAATTTTGTTCATCCTTCAATTTATTTTCCACATTTCTATTTTTATATTTAACTGGTTTTTAATTTGTTGGTTTTCTAGTTGTTTCTGTTGCTTACCCAATTTGTTGATCTATTCTTTCTCTCTTATTGATGAAAGAGTTTAGAAATATAAAATTTCCCCAAATTACTGTTTTGACTACATCTCATCAATTTTGGTATGCTGTCTAATTGTTATCATTATTGTTAATGAAATTTTTATAGTTTCTATAATTTGTTCTTTGATTCACCTACTATTTGGAATTGTTATTTACTTTCTAATCAATGTTTTAATCTCTGCTTCAAAGGCATCTTAATGAATATACTTTAATTGAATTATGTTTGGTAAAAATGCTTTTGTGAGGTTTTTATTCCCTTATACATTGTTTATTTTTGTGAATGTGTCATGTATAGCTGTAAAAAAGCCTCCTTTCTTTCTATTCACTTTCTTTTTTTTAGGTTTTTGTAAGACAAATGGGATTAAGTGGCTTGCCCAAGGCCACACAGCTAGGTAATTATTAAGTGTCTGAGACCGGATTTGAACCCACGTACTCCTGATTCCAAGGCCGATGTTTTATCCACTAGCCACCTAGCTGCCCCTATTCAATTTCAATATTCTCTAGAAGTCTAACGTATCTAACTTCTCTAAAATTCTGTTTGGGCCATTATTTATTTCTTATTTTTTTTGTTTTGATTAATCTAGATCTAGGAGGGAGTAAATTTGAAGTCCCCCTACAATTATAGTTTGCTTCTTCTTTCTGCATCTCGTTTAACTTTTCCCTTACCCTTAAGACTTTAGATGCTATGCCATTTGGTAACATTTGTTTAAAATTGATAACTCCAAAAAAAAAGGGGGGGGAGGCGGCTAGGTTGCGCAGTGGATAAAGCATCGGCCTTGGAGTCAGGAGTACCTGGGTTCAAATCCTGTCTCAGACACTTAATAATTACCTAGCTGTGTGGCCTTGGGCAAGCCACTTAACTCCATTTGCCTTGCAAAAACCTAAAAAAAAAAAATTGATACTCCAGTAGCTTTCTCAAAAATACTCCATGTAAGGTATGGTTCACAGGGTCACAAAGAGTTAGATGTGACTCATCAACACAATTTTCAAGGAATTATTTTCTTTTATACCTCCTTTTCCAGTTTATTAATTCTCTCTTCAAATCTTTCTTCCCTCATGCTAATTAGTATCTTTTCTCATTCTTTCCTCTACTGCCCTCATTTTCTTTTAAAATTCTTTTTAAAAAAATCTTCTGTTTAATGTTTGCTTTAATTCTTCTAGGAATTCTTGTTGGACTTTTATCCAAGGTACATTTATCTTTAAGACTTTGGTTATGGATTTTTTTTTCAAGTCATTGGCTTCTGTGTTTGTGTCTGTTGCTAATAACTTTTTATAGTGGGATTATTTTTCCTTCCTTTTCCTTGTCTTGGTAATTTACTTTGTTAACAGAATTTTACTGATCCAGTCTCTATCCTGAGAGTGGAAACAGAGCAGACCAGAGACTGAGTGGCAGTAATCAAGTAGCAATTTAATTAATTAGTTTCTTTATGGGCAATGTAAGAGCTCTCTTGATAGCTATTCAGAATTCTCACCCTACTAAAGTGAAGGTGAGATCATCACAAGTGGGAAGGGAGGGAGAAAGTGGATCACAACACAATCATTTCTAAGGCTTGAGAGGCTTCTCACAAAAGCCCATGAGTGCTGGAAAATACAATTATCCTAAAGTCCTGTGGGAAGGGTTACATTGATTGTTTAGTCTTTCAGTACTTTGCCAGAATAACCAAACTTCTGTGATGGGACAGTTTTCTTTTCACTTCATTTAACACATACAAGCACAGGAATGTAAGTCCTGCCAGGGTTGAAGAATCATTTTGGGCTGTGTTGTGTTCTCTGTTCCCAAATCAGAGTTTGCTGGGAAAATGGATCTCTAAAATTAAACTATTAGTAAATTTATTACACAGATTATATTGCTCAATATAAAAATCACAGTCTTTTTTCCACAACTTCTTGACTATAAACTTTATATTAGTGTGAGAGTGCACACTTTTGTAAGTATGAGAATGTCTAGCCTAAGCTACTGTCTTCTCATGTCCTATTGTTTTTTCATCTCAATCTAGGGCAAGTTTAGGGTCCCAGAATAATGTGATCTCAGGGGAATATCTGTTCACTGCCCAGGTTGGTTTTATTAGCTTGTTTTTTTTTTTTGTGGGGGGTTGTAAGTTTCATTAGCCTGCTGCTTAGACTCAGTCACTATCAGTCTTTTGGGATATTACATGGGTTCAAAGTGAGGTTTCAAATGATTCCTCTCCACTCTGGATTAATCACTTGGACTAAGTTCACTTGGCACCAGTTCCCCAACCCTGGGGATTCTAGTGCTACTTCAGCCCTCTCTGGGCACTAGAATCCTCCCCACCATAGCTGTTTGCCAGACTCTGTCTGCTGCATCTGCAGTCCTGTCTCCCTAAGCTGTTCTGGGCTGGAAAAATGATTCACTTTTTCTTTTTGGCTATTCTAAGCAGAATTTAATTTGGTGCATTTTCTAGCATTGGGAGGGAAGCTACATTTCAATGCTTCCTCTTACTTTTTGCCATTTTGATTCTTCCCTAGGGACTGATTTATTTGACTAGGTCCATCTCCATATAGTAATATATGGGAAGTGCTATGTTTGCTGAATAGTCATGATATTAACTTTGTTAAACATAATATGGTCTACAAATGTCTTTTAATTTCTATTATAAATGAATCAGACATTCAGACATAACCCAAAATAGCTAAGCAAAAGTCTACTTTATAATGGCTAGATGACAAACATGTCTTTTTTTTCCCCCAAAATGAACAAGGTGATCAGTTACTTCTACCTTTAAGATGCCCCATACTAGGATTTTGATAGTTTTAAAACAGAAAAATTACCATAGACATTAATTTTTTTCATTGATCTTTACAAGGGGGCATATTCTACAACTAGCATTCAAAGTGGGTGAGATATGATTTTTTAGGTCCTCCAATATGCACATCTTTGTTTCTCTGCACCTCTTATGAACCTGTAGTTTCATTCAATCTATGATACAAAATCCAGTGTTTAATAAATAAGCACCTGAATAATTGGTGATTGTGGTAGTTCTTCACTGGTAGTTACTTCATTGAGGTAATTCTTTTGTTTTAAAATTTAATTGTTTTTGAATTTTACAATTTCCCCCCCAATCTCGCTTCCCTCCCCCACCCCCCCACAGAAGGCAGTCGGTTAGTCTTTACATTGTTTCCCTGCTATATATTGATCTAAGTTGAATGTGTTGAGAGAGAAATCATATCCTTAAGGAAAAAAAATACATCAGAGCAAAATTACATAACAGGTTTTTTTTTAATTAAAGGTAATAGGGGCAGCTAGGTGGTGCAGTGGATAGAGTACTGTCCCTGGAGTCAGGAGTATCTGGGTTCAAATCCTGTCTCAGACACTTAGTAATTACCTAGCTGTGTGGCCTTGGGCAAGCCACTTAACCCCATTGCCTTGCAATAAATAAATTAATTAATTAAAGGTAATGTTTAATTTAGGAAAAAAACTGCTATCTTATTGTCTGATCTTGCTATCTCTTATACTTTATGTTTCTTCCTTGAGGATATGATTTCTCTCTCATCACATTCAATTTGGTATCAATGTATACCATGGAAACAATGTAAAGACTGACAAATTGCCTTCTGTGGGGGGAGGCAAGTAAGATTAGGGGAAAAATTGTAAAACTCAAAATAAATAAAATCTTAAAAAAATAAAAAAATAAAGGTCTTTGGTCTTTGTTCAAACTGCACAATTCTTTCTCTGGATACAATGGTATTCTCCATTGTAGTGCTCCAAAATTGTCCCTGATTGTTGTACTGATGGGAAGAGAAAGTTCATTAAGATAGATCATCAACACCATGTTGCTGTTATGGTGTACAGTGCTCTTCTGGTTCTGTTCATCTTGCTCAGCATCAGTTCATGCAAATCTTTCCAGGTTTCTCTGAATTCTCATCCCTCCCTCCCTATCTAATAGAACAATAGTGTTCCATGACATACATATACCACAATTTTTTTTGAGCCATTCCCCAACTGATGAACATTCACTGAATTTCCAATCTCTGCCACCCCAAACAGAGCTGCTATGAATATTTTTGTACAAGTGATGTTTTTACCTTTTTTTCATGATCTCTTCAGGATACACACCCAGTAGTGGTATTGCTGGATCAAAGGACATTGAGGTAATTCTTATTACTGATAGTACATTTGAATATTAAGTATAATTGTAAACTGTTTTATTGAGTGGTATTTTTGATCTTCCTAAATCACTGGACTACAAATGGCATCTAGTCATTTAGTAATCTAAGAAAGTATAAGTGGGGATCCCAAGTCTTATTTCAATCATGTGCTTTTAAGTTTCAAAGCAGTTACATTAAGACCTTAACTAGTTTCCCAATCACTAGGTCTTCAAAATCAATGTTAGAAAAGATAATGAAAGCACATGCTCACATTTATGAAAAGCCTTGTGAGGCAAGCCTCAAGTAAGAAAATTTTTGAAATTCCAGAACTTTTGAGTCTGACTCCAGAACTTGGAGTCAGAAAGATCTTAAAGTTCTGCCCGATACACTTTATTAGGTTGATACACTTCCTGGACAAATCGATCTTCTTTCAGCCTCAGTTTCCTCATATGTAAAATGGGCATATATAGGTTGATAGGACAGAACATGTCAGTCAGTCTACAAGCACTTATTAATTGGCTATTCTAATTAAGAACTGTTAGGCAAAAGGCCACTAGTGTTGACAAGCACATACAAACATATATTCGGAACAGACTGGAGATAATCTGGTGCCCCTGGGTTAAAGTAGAACAGGGAACAGCTTTTCATAAAAGTTGAGATTTTAGCTAGGGGTGTTTGAGTGTAAGCAAGGTAGTCAGTGCCACAGCTTAGAGCACTATCGACAGGATAGCTAGTGATTTTTTTAAGCCTCAACATTTTTTCATTTTATTTTTCCAATTACATATAGTTTCAACTTTTTTTAGTATGTCAAGTTCCGATCTTTCTCTGTCCCCCTTAAGACTGCAAGTGATCTGAAATAGGTTATGCGTGTACAATCACCTTAAACGCATTTCTACACGCTGACAGCGTAAAAGAAGAATCAGGAAAAAAGGGGAAGTGAAGCCAGCGATTGTTCTTAACGGCGGCGGCGGCGGCGCCGGAGGCAGGGGCGGGGCGGTGGCCGGCGCGGGACGGTGGCCGCCGCGTTCCATTTCCCGGAGGCGCGAAGCCCTCCAGCGCCGGGCTGCCCCCGGGCCTCGGCGCAGCGGCTTCCCTCGGCGGGGGCTGCGCGGGGAAGCGGGACGCACCACTTCCGCCTCCCCAGGTTAGACCCTTTCCGCTTTCCGTCCGTCCCTGTGTGGAGAAGGGCGTCTTCCCACAGGTCGCTCCCGGCTAAAGGGCCGTGCGGCGTCCAGCCGCGCTGGCCCCCAGGCCAGGCCCGGGGAAGGATGGCGGCGGCCGCGGCCCAACGGTTCTGCGTGGCCGAGGAGCGGAGCGGACACTGTGCTGTGGTGGACGGGAACTTCCTCTACGTCTGGGGGGGATACGTGGTAAGGGGCCGGGGCGCCGGGGCCCGGACCTGCCGGGAGGACTGGGTGGGAGGGGCGCGGGGCCGGCCCGGCCGAGGGGCGGGGAGAGGCGTGCCGGGCCTGCCCTGGACTGGGATTGGAGGGGCGGGGGGGGCGTTCCGGCCGGGCTTGGGGGAGGGGTGGGGGGGAGAAAGCGGGGCGTGGAGAGAGCGTCGGGCCGGGCCTGGCCGTGGCGGCGGGGAGGGGCTGCTCCGCTTCTGCAGGGTGCGGGGGGAAGGGAGGGCCCCGGGCGGGGCCGGGGTGGGCGTGGCCGGAGGGCACGGGGGGGGGGGGGAAGGGAAGGCCCCGGGCGTGGCCGGGGTGGGCGTGGCCGGAGGTCAGGGGGCGGGGAGGAGGGCCCCGGGCGGGGCCGGGGTGGGCGTGGCCGGAGGGCACGGGGGGGGGAAGGGAGGGCCCCGGGCGGGGCCGGGGTGGGCGTGGCCGGAGGGCACGGGGGGGGGGAAGGGAAGGCCCCGGGCGGGGCCGGGGTGGGCGTGGCCGGAGGGCACGGGGTCGGGGGAAGGACGGCCCCGGGCGGGGCCGGGATGGGCGTGGCCGGAGGTCAGGGGGCGGGGAGGAGGGCCCCGGGCGGGGCCGGGATGGGCGTGGCCGGAGGTCAGGGGGCGGGGAGGAGGGCCCCGGGCGGGGCCTGGATGGGCGGGGCCGGAGGGCATGGGGGAAGGGAGGGCCTGGATGGGCGGGGCCGGGATGGGCGTGGCCGGAGGGCACGGGGGGGGGGGAAGGACGGCCCCAGGCGGGGCCGGGATGGGCGTGGCCGCTTCTGCAGGGCACGGAGGATGTGGGGCAGCACACAAAGCTCCCAGGACTGGGTGCGGGTGGTGGGGCACGCAGGGTCTTCACCCGGAGGGTGCCGGGAGGGGTTGAAGGCCCGGCCAGCTCCCGGAGGGGGTTGTGGGGAAGGGCAGGGGTGGAGCACGGTGACCCACTCTGTGCTGTGGCCGGGCCTCTCTAGGCCTCCCCTGTGGCCTGGGCACTCCTGGCAGCCTGGAGGTGGCCCGGGCTCGCGGCTGCTTAATCCGCCTACTCCACCTCAGGCTTGGCAAAGCCGGGCTGCCTGCCTCTCCTCCGCCGGGAGGCTCTCCACACCGACCTCCAAGCCACTGAACTCTAGTGCGGGGCTGGAAGGGACCTTTGGGAGAGGACACCACAACCTCATTTTACAGATGAGAAAACTGAGGCTCGGAAAGTTGAAGTGATGTGCCCAACTCCTAAGAAACAGGACTTGAACCCAGTTCCCTAGACTCCCAGGGCAAAGTGCTCTACGCTATACCTTACTCTATTCCTTTTATTACTTTGTCTCCACCATTTGTGGTGGTCTTACCATTATTCCCCTACCCTTCCCATTAACCTCTTCCCTAACCCTCGATTTTCCCTCCTTTCTTTCTCTTTATACAGTGTTGGTTCTCCTCTCAGCTACCTCTTCCAGAGCCAGTAACTTCTCTGCACCAAAAATTGACTCAGCCTTAAAGTTCTGCAGCAGGACCACAGACTCTTAAAGATGTGATTGAAATTGAAGATTTTTAAAAATTGCTAGGCCACACTTTGTCTCTAGTGTTACTAGATGGTTTTATGCCATGCGTTTTTCTTGTCAGTATTTTTATTTTTTTGAGAATCCCAAGAAAAACTTTTTATTTTATAGAATTCATGTTAAAAGTTAACATGTCAACAGTTCATACAACCTGTGACATCTGAAATCCGATGTCAGTCTTTCTGTTTCATGGAAACATATTACACAGTTAACTGCTTCTAATCATATATTTGAAAAATATTACATCCATGCAGAATATTAAGATGGCAGATGACCAAAATTTCTTTGTTTTTATTTTTTAGGTTTTTGCAAGGCAATGGGGTTAAGTGGCTTGCCCAAGGCCACACAGCTAGGTAATTATTAAGTGTCTGAGGTCAGATTTGAACCCAGGTACTCCTGACTCCAAGGCCAGTGCTCTATCCACTGTGCCGCCTAGCTGCCCCCTAAAATTTCTTTCATACGTAATTTGATTTACAAAACATGTTTCTTCTTGTGGCTAGGTGGAATGTTGGCTACTTTGGGAAGTGTGATTACCTGAATAAACACTATTCCTGGTTTAGTCCCATATTAAGGCTCTTTAGGTTCAAAGTTGCCTGGGTTATGAACACCTAATCAGCTAATTCTCCATCTCAGTTTAAATTGAGACAAGTCTCCTCTCCTGTTTGAATTGATTTTTTCCAATTCCCAACTGTATACTTAAAAAATTTTTAACCAAATGATCATTCACTCTATTAGCAAATTCAAACAGTATGGTAGTATAAGTAAGCATTTAAAGGAACAAGCTTTACTTTTTGGTTATAACTGCTGTGAGGGAGGGTGCCTGAATTTCCTGCCTTCCTTTCCAACCAGAGAAAGATAATGGTCCTGTGGCCTGGATTCTAGTAGTTTCACCAAAACCCAGACTCCTGGTATGCCCAGTTGCATCTCTCCCCACTTTCCTATCTTGCTACAGGTAGATCCATTTGCTTTTCCTGCTTTTTGTCAGAAGGGTAGCACCTTGTGCCTCCATTCCATGCTGACTTGGCAGAAGAAGCATAGAGGAATCAGTGGAAGTCACAGTCCTCTGCTTATCTCTCTCTTCTCTGTACCTTGGCCACATGGCCTTTGAACAGAAGCAAATGGTTTCCTAAACTAAAAGCCCTTGGAATTCTGGGGATCTTGGGTAACATCTGTATGTTGGAATTCCTATTCCACCAAGTTTCTGCGGCAGCTTCCCTGGGAGAGTGATTGATTCCATTCCTAATAATAGCCAGGTCTCATGTTTGTCAGGAAATATTTTGAAGGCTATGGAGCTCTATCATTCCTAATCCAGGGAAAGTGAACCTTAACTTGGTAATTTATTTATTTTTTAGTTTTTTGCAAGGCAAATGGTGTTAAGTGGCTTGCCCAAGGCCACACAACTAGGTAATTATTAAGTGTCTGAGACCAGTTTTGAACCCAGGTACTCCTGACTCCAAGGCCAGTGCTTTATCCACTACACCACCTAGCCACCCCTGGTAATTGATTTTTGATGCTTTGCAATTCAAACAGAGAAAGAAGTTTTCACTTGAAATTGCATCAGTAGTACATACAAATTTCCCAAGCTAATAATAAAAGATTTCTCTATCCCCACATTGTTCCCTAAATGATAAGGGTTTGTATCTCACCTGAAAGGTTGAGTGCTAGCTACTAGCTCCTTCATATGGGCTGAAAAAGGTTCAAAAAGTGATACAAGCTCAATGTGGGAATACAGGTCCTGTCAGAGTAGCCTCTGAGTTCAGATCCTGAATCTATAGTCTTTGTGGGGCTAAGGAATGCCTGTAGATATTATTAGCTGGGACCAAGGTAAAAGCAGGAGAGGAAAGAAACAAAAAAAGTAATAAGAGGGAAGAAAGAAAGAAAAATACATAGGAGGAATGTTAAGTGTCAACACAAATTATCTTGAGTGCCACTGGAGCAACATAAATTGCCTAGAACTGATCTGGGTAAGCAGTTTCCTTACCATGGTCTAGGGGAACCTCTGAGACTCTTTCAGGTCCTTATAGGCAAAACTGTTTTCCTAAGATGTTGTAATTTCTAATGCAGAGTGTATATATATATATATATATATATATATATATATATATACACACACACATATGTATATATATATATATATATATACATATATACAAATATAAACCACATAAACAAAAATATAAGGGATCCTCAACAATTTATAAGAATCTAAAGGGGTCCTGAGACCAGAGTTTAAGAATGGCTATCTTGATCATCATGGTTTAAAAGGATTCCTGAGATTCTTGAGTTGCTCCAGTTACTTCGTTATTTTTTTTTTCCTAGAATAAGTCATAGGAAGGCTGTAGGTGCCTTGGACTAAATTAGATTCACTTCCACCCCAGAATATCTTCTCTCAAAGGTATTCTTTAAACAGGGAACAACACAGGACTGCTAGGTCTCTAGGTCACCCAGCTTCAAAACTTCAGTGCCCTCTAAAGGTAAGGGAAAGGTACTGTACTAAACATTATATTTTAATCAGCCAATCAATACAAGCACTAATTAAGCACTCATTGTGTACCACATTGTTAAGTGCTGGAAATTCAAAAACAAAAGTGAAACATTATGATTATTCCTTGCTCTTTATGATCCTTTACATTACTGAAGTTGGTAAGAACTTTAGTACCACTGTTGGGGAAAGATATATATAATTCAATATACTTTTCAAATTCTGCATATCACTAAATTGATATAACTTCAGTCATGACATTCAGGAAGAGTTTTCTTTTGATAAAGATTTTCTAACACTTGAATAGAAAATATTTCGTATAAATATTCATACCTTTGAATATTGTTGTATTGTGAATTTAAACACAAATTAGAAAATACCCAAAGTGAAGTTTTGAAAGTTAATATGTATGCCATGGTGTCTTGATTTATATTCTAAATTACAGCATAAAATTGCTGTTCCTGAGTCAAAGGTGTTTCAATTTTAGAGTAAGTAATTACAGAAGATAATCTAGAGAGTTTAAAACATTTTAGCTTGATCTTTATACCACTCAAACATCTTGCTATAAATTCAAAATACTGTTTTCCTTATCAACAAAGAAATGAGACTCAAGTATAAGAAAATTATCCTTAGAATGTTTATCATCTTATGATTTCTTAAAATGTTTTAGAAATCAAACCCAACAATTTTGCATTTAGTTCAAAATACTATTCGACATACATTTTATCCATGAAAATTTTCTGATGGTTTGTATATATATATTTTTGCAAGACAAATGGGGTTAAGTGGCTTGCCCAAGGCCACAGTGTATATATTTTTTGATGTTGAATTGAAAAAATACAACCAGAATTTCTCCACCACTTTTGTTGAGTGATGTGTGAAATTGAATATGAACTATGTAATATGATGAAGTATTAAAATGTCGTTCAGTTGTGGGGTAGGCCGAGGAGGACAAGAATGTGGATGTATAGTGAGTACTCACTAGTTGACATGTTCTTGCATCTTATGTGAAGTCTCAATTTATACGTTATATGGCAGGGTGGACTAAAAAGTGTTGATGCATGTTGAGTCATGCAACAACATTCTAAATATGTAGCAGAATATTTTTAGAACTTCAGATTATAAAATCATAGTTCTAGAGCTTGAAGAAAATTTTATAGACCATCTAATCTGTGCTTTCATTCTATTTTTTTTTTTTATCTTTTATTCTTCTGGAGTCATGGTTGGTCATTACATAGATCAGAGTTCTTAAGTCTTTCAAAGCTGTCTTTTCAGTGTTGATGTTACTGTTCTCCTGTCCTCATTTTGTTTCAAATCCTTCAAGTTTTTTCAGGATTCTCTGAAACCATCCATTTTGTTCATTCTTATGGACAGTGGTATTCCATTATATTTGTATACTATAATTTATTTAGTCATTCTCTAATAGATAGTTACCCCCCCCCCCCCAAGTTTCCAGTTCTTTGCCAATACAGAAAGAGCTGCTTTAAATATTTTTATATTTGTAAGTCCTTTTCCTTTTTTTGATTCCTGGGGTAATGGTTTCACTTGATCAAAAAACAGTAACAGTTCATTGACTTTTTGCAACTTCCTCATTTTACAGATGAAGAAACTAAGACCAAATTAGATTGAGTGACTTGTCTAAGACCACTTAGGTACTAAGCTTTAGAGGTGGAATTTAAACCTAGATCATCTTGGTTTAGACAGGGCTCTTTTTATTATATCATATCTTGCTTGACAATTATGTGGCAGGCATTATTTGGTAAACATCATTATTGTTTCCAGCCCTTTTGTCTCAAGTGTTTTGTAGATGTTGGTTTTAGTCTTGCTAACAAATAGTTAACAAATAGTTAACAAATCGTAGCATTGAAACATTATTACTTTTAACTGAGAAAGGGATCAAAAAAAGAAAAGGACTCATAAGTACAAAAATATTTAAAGCAGCTCTTTTTGTATTGGCAAAGAACTGGAAACCTAGGGGGTACCTATCAGGGAATGATTAAATGATTAACCAATTATAGTATATGAATATGATGGAATACTGCTGTGCCATATTTTGGTTGTAAAATAGGAAAAGCTTTTAGTCTCTAATACTAATCAACAGGATGCATAGTTCTTGGTACATGCCATTTTTGTGGTTCCTTTGATTTGGAAAGAACAAAAAAAAACATTCGACATATATATATATATATATATATATATATATATATATATATATATATATATATTTTGCTTAACATATGAGCGTAATATATTGTTCAAATCTACCAGCATTGTCTTAACTCTTTTGTTTAGTGAAGAACTATTTGTACCAAACCTTTCAGTAACATCAGATTTGGGTGAAGAAGAACCTGAGAGTTCCATCTGTAATAGTGAGGGTTAACTTTATAACATGGGTAACTATCAATAAGTGCCTGTACTGATGCAGGCACATGTACCTGGCACAGCTATTCAAAAATGAAGCTGAACTATTAATCTTCTAGACTTATTAGAATCTTCTTCAAGAGAGTACCACAGTATATTTAAAATAGAAAACTTCTCTTGAGAAACACTAAATATGAAAAGCAGGCTTGAGATATCTATGGGGTTTTAAACTAGAATTACAACTTGAATGATATATAAAATATTCATGCTTTATATATGGGACAGTGTGGAGGAAAAAAATCCTAGAAGGATCTGATTCCAAGGGTAGAGGGGGAATTTTCTTTGAAAAGGTTTTCTTGCAGCCATTGCACATTAAGCTTTGGTTTAATGAAAAAATTTATCAAGGTAATTGATCAAAATAGTTTAGATTTTTCATTAGTTGAAAAGTGCATTTCTAGGAATCAAGAAGCTAAAGTCAGGAGATAATGTGAAGGTCCTTAAATAAGGAATATGAAGAAAGATGAAAAGATGACAGAAAAATGACCAAGAAATTGACAGTGATCTCTAAGTCTATAAAGCTGTGGCATGTAACATAAATCAGTATTCATTATTTGAATTCATGTTTGGACTTTATTCTTAGAAAATGTAGATGCTAATGGTCATGAATATAGGGAGTGTTTCCATTAAAAAATTACCACTAGAGAAAAGAAAACCAGGGCAGGCAATTTGAATGCCTATTGTTGTACATTGTGGAGGAATGCTCCACAGGTGAATTGTAACAGGAAAGCATTAGTAAAAAAAAAAAATTTAAAACATATAAAAAATTTTGATCCTTTTAATAACTGGGTGGTAGACAAAATATGAAGCTGTATTTGAAATCATTACAAAAAACTAATACTCATCTTTGTTTATGGTTATAGCAAGCAAAAGCTTTTTTTTTGGTCATTGTCCAGCATAATTTTTATATAATAACCTGCCTTCTAAAATGATTTCTCCTGAAGTAGCTCCTATATGATGTAGCGCCTGTAATTTTTCTTAAATATACAACTTAAATGAAACAACATTAAAATCCTACTTATTGCTAATAATATTTTCATGTTTCATGTTTTCTACTTCTTTAGAGGGTTCTTGGTTGCCCACTGGAAAAAATTTTAAACTTTTCCAGATTATTGTTTGCTTTATATTATAAATCTTTCACACTAAAAGTTTGAATGAATAATTAGTTCATCAAGTATATCCCTCTTTGGCCATAATATTCTTAATTATACCTTTACATGTCTTTCCTTCATAGTTACTTTCTTTAAGTCAAAATGTGCATCATTTCTTATAGCCTTTTTAGTCATTGCCTTCATACTGACTTTTTGATTCCTAGTTCTAAATAGTATCTCCAGCTTAAATTATTCTTGAGATATCTTCTCAGATTTACTCTCCCAGAGGCTTTTCTTACATGAGACCACTTGATTACACACTCCAAATTTGCAGTCTACCCACTATCCCTTAAAGAACAATTATCCTTTCTCCTTTACTCCTTGAATGTTTTATATTTAAAACCCCACATGATGATTTTTCTATCTGATTCTATTTTGTATTTTGCCCATCACAGTTTTCATGCCCAATAATATTAGTAATGTGTGGTACTTAATTGATAAGATGTCTTTTATATATCTTATGTTTTTAGTCTATTGAAGACAATGAAGTATATTTGCCTAATGATGAAATTTGGATCTATGAAATTGACAATGGTTTGTGGTAAGCTTTAAATCCTGTTTTAAATACTGCAGTATGCCAGCTCTTCTAGTCACTATTATAGAATTTAGTTAAATGATCTAAGACTATATCTGTTCTGTTATTGCAAATATTCCACTTCTTTTCCTTTTTCTTAGTTCTTTATAAATTCTCAACTTTTTTCTTCCCCCAAACCTATATTATTATCCATTCTCAGTGCTTCTATGGTCTTTAATTCTGTTAATTCTAAGTTCTGGTGGTATACATAAGAACATTATATATTTTGACATGTCTAATGATCTTTGCTGTAGCACCTTATAAAAATTTAAAAAGTAAGGTTGCTAGTATATTTTGAATCAATGATTGATGGAGTTTAGGGGAATATTTTTGTTTCTTTTAGGAGAGTTATGAAATTCCATGGTTTTTTTTTCTGCAGGACAATGCACCTCATGGAAGGAGAACTCCCTACATCCATGTCAGGAAGTTGTGGTGCTTGCATTAATGGAAAACTGTACATTTTTGGAGGATATGATGACAAAGGATACAGTAATCGAGTAATACATTGCTTAATTCAAGAAGCATACCAATGGATTATCTAATGTAGAACTTCAACTCATAAAATTGTAGATACTTTAAACTTTTAAGATAAAGTAAATGCTTAACTGTGTGACTATGAGTCTTTAAAGATAGGCATTTAAAAGGCATACCCTTTTCCTTATGATTTTATTCCAGGTCTTTTGGAAAGTTATCTCCACAGGACAAGAACATGGAGCAAAAGATTCTTGTGCCACATGTTTCATTTTGATTATTTTGTTTCCTCTTTAATTAGTTTTACTATTTTTAAAGTTTTCTATTTTGAAAAGGGTAGAAATGTAACATTAACATTTGTTATTTTGATTGCAGATCTTTTATAATGTATATTAAATTATACCAATAGTGTTCTCCTTTTTTAAAAGCTCTATTTTGTTAATTTACGAACAAGAGATGGAACATTCCAATGGGAAAAAATCATCAACTTTAAAGGACAACCACCTACACCACGAGACAAACTTTCTTGCTGGGTATATAAAGACAGGTAAGGACATAAGTTTTTTCTAATTCTATTATTAATTGAATTTCTATAATAAGGATTTTAGTACATGCCAAAAAAATCCCCCAAACAATTAAGCTTAAAAATCTTTAAGCTTGTTATTGGGATTAAAATTGATATTAAAAATTATAGGATTGGGGCGGCTAGGTGGCCCAATGGATAGAGCACCGGCCCTGGAGTCAGGAGCACCTAAGTTCAAATCTGGCTTCAGACACTTGATAATTACCTAGCCGTGTGGCCTTAGGCAAGCCACTTAACCCCATTGCCTTGCAAAAAAAAAATTATAGGATGTATTTGAACACTGAACAGAATTCACTGTCATGAAAATAGGCATGGTAGTAGCAGCTACTTGGTTTTAAATAATTTGATAGAATGATATTTCAAACAAAGTGGATTTTATTTGAATCTAGTTGATTGAGGTTAATCATCTAAAATACATGTTTAAACCCAAACCAGAGATAGTTACAGATTTTGTTTTAGAAAGAAAACATTGTTAAGATAGTGAGAATATAGACCCTACATTCAGAGACTTGGTTATCCTGAAATGTTCTGCTTATAAGTTTTCTAGTTTATTTTAATTGTATTTATTACTTTTAAATCAGAGAAACATTTTTTTTAGGTTTTTGTAAGGCAAAAATGGGGTTAAGTGGCTTGCCCAAGGACACACGGCTAGGTAATTATTAAGTGTCTGAGACTGGATTTGAACCCAGGTACTCCTGACTCCAGGGCCGGTGCTTTATCCACTGCGCCACCTAGCTGCCCTAGAGGAACTTTTTTTATGTCATGGACTTCTTTGGCATCAGGTCAAATCTATGGATGCCTTCTCAGAATAATGTTTTTAAATGCACGAAATGAAAGATACAGGATTACATGGGAAACCAACCATATTTGAAGTGCAGTTATCAAAATATTTTAAGTTCATGAGTCCTGTGTTAAAAATTCCTGTTTTAAATTTTCTCCAAATTCCATCTTAAGCAACTTTTTTTTCAAGTATCCTCTGTCCACACTTGGGAAAGCTAGGAGGAGTTGATACAAGTCAAATTTTACTCATCTCTTTGTACTGCTAACATTAACAACTTTTATTGTCTCTGAAAATAGAATTCACAATAATCATACTTTAGATGAAGTCTAAGTGTCTTCTATTTAATGGAGTCTTTAAGAATAAGCATTAGTTCTAATTGGTTAAGGTGATTTTTTTTCTCTTTAAACTTTCTAAAAGGTAGACAAGAGTTATCTCAGTGTTTATCTAGGAGTACTAGGGTGACCAGCCAATCTTGTGTTCTAGACCAGGTCTATAGTTCAGACTCAGGATTAGAATGAAATGAGGCATTTGTTAACAACATGATATTTTATTTTTAATTGTTTATTTTTTATATTTTATTCAATTCTATGTAAAGAGAGTTTTCAGTATTCATTTTTTTGTACTTAGAGATTTTATTTATTTTGAGTTTTATAATTTTTCCCCTAATTTTACTCCCCCCCCCCCACAGAAGGCAATTTGCCAGTCTTTACATTGTTTCCATGGTATACATTGATTCAAATTGAATGTGATGAGAGAGAAATAATATCCTTAAGGAAGAAACATAAAGTATAAGAAATAGCAAGATCAGACAATAAGAGGTCAGGTTTTTTTTTTCCCTAAATTAAAGTTAATAGTCCTTGGTCTTTGTTCCAACTCCACAGTTCTTTCTCTGGATACAGATGGTATTCTCCATTGCAGACAGCCCCAAATTGTCCCTGATTGTTGCACTGATGTCCATCAAGTGCAGTGAGTCCATCAAGGTTGATCATTACTCCCATGTTGCTGTTAGAGTATACAGTGTTTTTCTGGTTCTGCTCATCTCACTCAGTATCAGTTCATGCAGATCTCTCCAGGCTTTCCTGAATTCCCGTCCTTCCTGGTTTCTAACAGAACAATAGTATCAGTATTCGTTTTTTGTAAGAATTTGAGGTTCAAATTTTTCTCCCTCCTTCTCTTTCCCTCATCCTTCCCCAAACCATTTGATCCAGTTTAAACATATACAATCTTCGCATTACATTTTATAAAAGCAATATTATTTAATAGTATGGAAGGATTGCTCAGCAAAGATACAGCTTTGGTTCAGCTGAACAGGGTTCCTCTTAACTCCATACAAAGATGTGCTTAGTTAGAAGTGTTGACTCGAATGGTTATTGGGAGTCCATCAAGAATGAGGAGCAAAAATATTCTTGGATTGAACTTTTTCTATCTTAATACTTTTTGGAATAATATTTTGAGCTTTATACCCCTGGATTAATTAAGTACTAAGAATTGTTGCCGTGCATTTTAAGGAAAAGACTTGCCTAGCCTATATGTCAGGAACTTTTCAAAAAGCTTTAGTAACTTCAGGCTTAGAACTAATTCTAGACAACCTTGAGTTTAGGGACTTGAAAGGTCTGTTGTGGGCAACACTGGAGGAAGAGGCAAAATAGATAACAAAGACCACAATCAGTGTAACATCTCCATAAAGTCCTTACATTTTAAAAGGGAGTTGAAAGGAGTAGAAGGAAGGGGAGAATAGGTAATGGTGAAGTCCAGAGAATCAAGAGTATAGAAGGGATAGGAATGAAGTATAGTCATCCACAAAAACAGAAGCCTTTAAAAACAAACTCAGCAAAGGGAAAAGTAAGCTAGCATGGTGGAAGAATATTTCAGTATGAGAAGGCCCTAAAAGCTAGGGAAAGTTTCAGAGTAAGAAGATAGTTGAATAATGGTGGCAAAGTCTAGAAGAGTCAAAAATACAGCTGAGTGAAGAATGAAAGCTCACATTGGACAGTCATAGCATAGGGATATGAGAATACAGGGGATAGCAGAACTGTGCAGACTTGTATTGGGAGGGGAGAAAGGGAGGAATAACAGCAGGTCTTTCTTGGGTGAAGAGAAGCAGCAGAAGGTCCTGGCATAGTGAGTCTCAGAAGAGTGGTCTGTAGCTGGGTCCTGGTGAAATAGGGTATGATGTACAGATCCCAGTAGAATAGACAGTAAGAAGGAAGTAGTACAGGCAGTAGTACAGGCAGGCTCATGGTAGCTATTTGATTATTATAATCTGAAATCAACAAGACACTCCCATGCAGTTGCTAGTATAATGCTTATGATCAATAGATAACTTTCCAAGCAGGGTTTGGTAGACCAAGGGGTAAAATTACTAGAAGATGTCTTACTTACTAAATACAATCAAGATGTAAAACTGTCACTGCATAACTACTAGTCTCTTCCAAAGAAGAGACAGTTGGGGCAGCTTGGTGCTGCAGTGCTGCCCTGGAGTCAGAAGGATCTGAGTTCAGATCCTATCTCAGACACTTAATAATTACCTAGCTGTATGACCTTGGGCAAGTCACTTAACCCCACTGCCTTGCAAAAGCAAAGAAAAAAAAACAAAGAAGAGACAGTTGCAGGATCATGCCATCAAAGATTTAGAACTGGAAGGGTCCTAGTCAAACTACAAGATCTCTAAAAGGGCAAATACTTGCTATTTCTCCCATAGGGTGCATAGTAAAGGGCAGTGGAGTGGAGAACATTGAATGGGTTGTGGTAAAGGGCAAATATCAGTAATGACCTAGGCCTTGAGACAGATTGTGTGCCCTCTTAGCTACCTTCTGCAGACGAACTAGATGATGATTGTGTCATCATATTCCATGTGATTCTGATGTTTCTGGTGCTGTTGTGGTGAAAATGAACTTTATGTAGTTTTATATCAGAAGATCTACCATGAACTCTGCCTATCATCACTCTTACTACATACATGGACTATGTAATTTTTTTAAAAGAAATTTAACTTGTATGGAAATGATACTCAGGACATGTCTCCATATAGAGACATGCCTAGTTAGGTATTTTGACCTGCATGATAGCAGGGAATCCATTATAACAGGAGAACTGATTATTTTTGAATGGGGCATTTTATGCTCTACAAGCTAAGAAGGTATCTTAATAACTTGAACGATAATATCTCAGGCCAATTAAGTCACAAGAATGGTTTGGTTGTCTTTTTAAGGAAAAACCAGTCTACATAGTAATGACTTTCCAGTCCTAGATATCAATCCTGATGTGTTCTACAATTACACAGAGGAAGAGCCTACATTTATTTTGGTGGGTTCCAGCTATATGACACCTTAGTTTTAAGTTTTATCATGTAATATAAAAATAATCTTTCAATTGGTTATAATAGTTGTAATGTGGGGCTATTAAATTCTGTGTTTTGTATGGAGAATTTTATAGATGCTGAAAGTTTATTAGATGTCACAAAGCTGTTCTGACTTCATATTTCCAGGGCCTTGACCTTGCATAGCCCTATAGGATTTCATTCAATCAGTCAATAAGCATTGACTCTCTGCTGAGTGCTGGAGATACAAATTCAAAAATAAACAATGTCTGACCTCAAGTAGTTCACATCCTTTTAGGGAAAATAACATTCTTAGAATATACAGAGTATTTTTGATGTGAAGCATTTGCTGCTGGGTGTTTAGTAGTAGTCACAAAAATGGGTGACATTTGAGTTGAGATTTGATGGAAACATAGTACATTGGAAAGCATGTTGAATTTGTAGTAAAAGGTAGAGATAAATTTCAGGCATGGGATTTGGTCTACGTTGAGGTGGAAATGAAAGGAGGAATATTCGTTTTTGTATAAGGCAGCAAGAAAACCAATTGGATTGGAGACTGCTCAAAGGATAATACTGTATACTTTTGGAAAGGGATTTTTGAGCTAGGTTATAAAAGGTTTTAAATTCTAAAGGGGTGGCAGCCAAGATGGCCACAAGAGAGGATCGTCTCTTAGGCGCTCTGTCATAAAACTTATAAACTAAGGACTCTAACTAAATTTTCAAGAGACAGAACCCACAAAGGGACCCAGTGAGGCAGTTCTCCTACTCAAGGTAACCTGGAAAAGAGCAGAAAGGCTCTGCTCCCCCGGGATGGAAGGGTGGCCTGCCAGAGCTAAAGAACTTCAGCCTCCTGGAGGCAGCCCCAGGGCACTGGGAGCCAGAGCCACAGGGGAGTTTTGTGACCTATGCCCTGGGGAGCACTGGGCACAACTTAGGGGAATAGCGGGGGATCTCTGCCAGAGTGAGCACGTGAAGCCCAGCCCCCCACAGCACACAGCAAGTAGCTTGGCCAAGGCAGTCCAGATCCAGGAAACAGAAGCAGGTGAAGCTGGGAAGCAGGAGCCCCCAGGGTATGAGCCCATTGAACCTAGGGAGGGGAGTGAAGAGAGACTGCTGAGCTCTGCCCCTGGAACAGGACTCTGGGGTTCTGAACACATTCAGATCCTGATCGCAATCTAGGTCCCCCCATAGAACAGCAGGGCCCTCCACCACCACCTCAGCCCTGTGGCAGAGGGGGCGCATATGGTCATTCACGGACCAGGAGGGAAGACAGAGCCTCACACACTGAGATCCTTATGGGAGTGTCCCAGAAGTTCAGGAAGCACCCCCAAAACAGTCTTAGGCAGGGAAAATGAGCAAGCAGAGAAACAAGAGGAACACCATTGAGAAATATTTTGCATATAAGCCCAAGAAGGATGAAAATACTCAGTATGAAGATGAGGAAGCACAAGCTCCTGCATCGAAAGACTCCAAGAAAAACAGAAATTGGGCTCAGGCTATAACAGAGCTCAAAAAAACTTTGAAAATCAAATGAGGGAGTTAGAAGAAAAACTGGGAAAAGAAATGAGAGAGATACAGGAAAAACATGAAAATGAAGTCAGCAGCTTAGTCAAGGAGATCCAAAAAAATGCTGAAGAAAATAGCATGCTAAAAACCAGCTTGGGTCAAATGGATAAAACAGTTCAAAAAGTTATGGAGGAGGAGAATGCTTTAAAAAGCAAAATTGGCCAGATGGAAAAAGAGATAAGAAAACTCTCTGAGGAGAACAAATCCTTCAGACAAAGAATAGAATTCAGGGAGATTGAGGAATTTACCAGAAATCAGGAATCAATATTCAAAACCAAAAAAAGTGAAAAATTAGAAGAAAATGTGAAATATCTCATTGAAAAAACAACTGATATAGAAAACAGACTTAGGAAAGATAATTTAAAAATTATTAGAATACCTGAAAGTCATGATCAGGAAAAGAGCCTTGACATCATTTTCAAAGAATTACTACAGGAAAATTGCCCTGATATCCTAGAAGCATAGGGCAAAATAGAAATGGAGAGAATCCACCAATCCCCCCTGAGAAAGAGATCCCAAAAAACCAACCCCCAGGAATATTATAGCCAAGTTCCAGAACTTCCAAGTCAAAGAGAAAATATTACAAGCAGCCAGAAGGACACAATTCAAATATGGAGCTGCAGTCAGGATCACACAGGACTTAGCAGCAACCACTTAAAAGCTCATAGGGCTTGGAATATAATATACCAGAAGGCAAAAGAGCTTAGAATGCAACCGAGAATCAACTACCCAGCAAAACTGAATGTCCTCTTCCAGGGAAAAAGATGGACTTTCAATGAACCAGGGGAATTTCAGATGTTCCTGTTGGAATGGCCAGAGCTGAACAGAAGGTTTGATCTTCAAATACAGGACTCAGGTGAAGCATAGAGATTGGAGGAGAAGGGGAAAATATGAGGGACTTAATGATGATGAACTGTATGTATTCCTGTATAGAAAAATGACACTGATGATACTCATATAAACCTTCTCAGTTAATAGAGCAGGTAGAAGGAGCTTTTATAGATGAAGCACAGGAGAAAGCTGAATTTGAAAATAAAACATGGTGTAAAAATGGAGTCAATAGAAAAAAGGGAAATGGAATGGGAGAAAGAAAAAGGAGAGGGGGGGGAATAGGCCAAGATATTTAATATAATAAGATTTTTCTTTATTCCAATGAGCTATTGCAATGATATGGAAGTGGGGGAAGGCAAAGGGGAATGAGGGAATCTTTGCTCTCATCAGAGGTGGCTAGGAGAGGAACCAGCATATATACTCAATGGGTATAGACATCTGGAGTAAGAAGGAGGGTGGGGGGGCAGGGGGAAGGGGTGGGGATGTGAATGGAGGAGAGGATGGACCATGGGCGGTGAGTGGTCAGATACAACATATTTTCTTTTTTACTTCTTGGAAGGGGCTGGGATTGAATAGCCTATCCGGGACCATAGGGTCAGGTGGATGCTGGGCCTAAGGAGTAGTATGGGGGTTCCGGGCCTCTTGGCCCCAGGGCCAGGGATCTGTCTGCTGTGCCACTCAGCTACCTACAGCAGAGTCAGAGTGAAAGGATAGAGAAAATGTAGTACATGGTAGTGGAGAAATATGAAAGGAGGGAGTTGCAATAAGCAATGGGAATAGTGGAAAAATATGGAAGTAACTTTTGTGATGGACTTATAAAGAAATGTGATCCACCTGCAACAGAGTTGGTGGTGTTGGAACACAGACTGAAGCACAGTTTTTATTATTATTTTTTGGGGGGTGCAGGGCAAATGGGGCTGGGTGTCCTGCCTGGGGCCACATAGCAGGGTGATTGTTGGGTGTCTGAGGCCGGATTTGGACCCGGGTGCTCCTGGCTCAAGGGCCAGTGCTCTGTCTGCCACCCAGCTGCCCCTACTATTATTACTATTTTATTATATTTTGGGTCTTTTTTTTCCTTTTTTTTGGTTTTTTGCAGGGCAGTGGGGTTGGGGTGGCTTGCATGTCACACAGGTGTTTGATTGTTGGGTGTACGGGGCTGGATGTGGGCTCGGGTGCTCCTGGTTCCAGGGCTGGTGCTCCATCCAGTGTGCCACCTGGCCATACCTACAATTATTACTATTATTTTTTTATTTTAATTTTAATTTTTTTCTTTCCCCTTTACTTTATCACTCAAGTGAGTCTATATTTTTTGGGGGTATTTTGTTTACTCTTAAACAAGAATATTTTATTAATGTATAAAAAACATTATTTGTACAAAATGAGAATAAATAAATATTAAATTAAAAAAATAAATTCTAAACAGAGAAGTTCATATTTGTTCTTAATGCAATAGTTCTGGTGAGAGATGATGAGGTTCTAAACTAGGATATAGTGTGATTAAAAGGAAGTGGAGAGATGTTAGAGTTTTTGAGATAGAATTGCCAGGGCTTGGTGACCATCAATGTAAAGTGAAGGAGAGTTGCAAAGTTGAGGATAACTCTGAAATTGTGAATCTGGGGGATTGGAAGGACAGTAATATCCTCAATAGAAAAGAAGTGAGAAAAAGTATAGGCTTGTGGGGGAAAAAACAATAATTTCAGTTTCTCATCTGTTCTGTATTTGGTGACATGGGATTGGAGTTCAGGAAGAAAATGAAGGCTGCTATTTAGTAGACTATATAATCTCCCAATCTTAATTTGTCACTGACATCCTTCTCTTTTTGAGGAGTTTGGTTAATTTTCACCCATCCTATTCCTACCCATTATCCTAATGTTTTGTTTTTCTTTAGGTTAATATATTTTGGTGGTTATGGATGTAGGAAACACAGTGAACTCCAAGACTGTTTTGATGTTCATGATGCATCTTGGGTAAGAAACTTTACTCTGTATTTTTTACTTGTTTTAAGAGAAGGTTTAATGTATTCAGAAACAGTCTTCTTTTCATTCATATGGAATAATAACATACATTGTAGACAATTAAGAGTTTTGTGGGGAGCTAAATTTAAATCTGATGATGAATGATTTTCACCTGCCTGCGAAGCGCTTTTTTTTTTTGATTCAAAAGGCATTCAAAGATAATACGAAGCAGCAAGATGGTGCTATAACTGAAAGAATCTGCTCACTTTTTAGATTTATTCATGAGCTAGAATGACATCTTAGTATCTGAGACTTATTATCCCCTTTGTCTGGAACAAGGGAATCATTCTGAAATGCATTTTTTATTTTATAAAACATTTTGAGGCTTTATTGATTTTAAAAATTAACATTACAGTTTTTAATTTATAGAATTTTAATTTCTCATTGTTTGAATCTAAATTTTTTTTCTGAAGTAAAATCACTTTTTTTTAACTTTGTAGAAATAGTGAATAACTTCTAAATTTTCTGATGACAGTGTTTCCTTGGATATTCACTTTTGCTTGGTTTGTTTGTAATTTTCAGAATATGCAGTAGACTTCTGACCATTAATCAAAGGGCATATGCAATAACAGAGGCTTGGTTAGCAGGGTGGTATGGCTAAAAATACTAATGTAATATTACATTGCATTTAAGAAAGGTACAGTGTCTAAGACTAAGGTGATAATGTCCATGTAGTAACGATCAGACTATATCTGGAGTGTTGTGTTCTGTTATGGTTACCACGTTAAAGTTTTGTTGATGCTTTTAGTTTTTGTACCAATTATTTTCTCATATATACATATGTGTGTGTGTGTGTGTGTGTGTGTAGTCTCAAGTGTTTCTGTTTAACAGAAACACCTGTTTTTGATCCATTTAGAAACCATGCCTAATATGCAAGATTCCATATTCCTAGTTGCACTGTCTTCTCCCGGCCATCTCTTCTAGAGGAGGGGAGCTATATTTCATCATTTATTCTTTAGGACCAGGATTGGTCATTGAAATTAATGAGAATTGGGGCGGCTAGGTGGTGCAGTGGATAGAGCACTGGCCTTGGAGTCAGGAGTACCTGAGTTCAAATCCAGCCTCAGACACTTAATAATTACCTAGCTGTGTGGCCTTGGGCAAGTCACTTAATAACCCCATTGCCTTGCTAAAAAAAAAAATTAATGAGAATTAACCTCCTTTTAGTGCTATTTTCATTTATTTCATTGAAGTCTTTTTCAAAGTTGTTCTCCTGATTATGCTTTCTTTATTTTTCATCAGTTCATATGAATTATACCATGTTTCTCTAAATTCTCTATATTTATCATTTCTTATGGCATAATATTTAATTACATTCTTATATAACAACAATTTAAGCCATTTCTCAGTTGATGGGTTCTCACTTTGTTTCCAGTTTTTTTTGTTTTTGTTTTTTTTTTACTTCCAAAAAGAATGGGGCTTTGAATATTTAGTGTATGGTCACAGAGTATGAACAGTTTAGTGACTTTTTTCACATAATTCTAAATTGTTTTCTGGAATGGTTGGACCAATTCACAGCTCCACCAACAGTATATTAGTGCATCTGAGGCACCCAGACTGTGGGAAAACATTTTAGGAAGGACATTGATAAGCTGGAGAGCATCTAGAGGAGGGCAACCAAATTGGTGAAGGGCCTCAAGATCATGCCATATGAGATCAATTGAAAGAACTGAGGATATTTAGTTTGGAGAAGAGAAGACTTAGGGGGCACATGATAGCTGGCAGCATGATGTAGTGGAAACAGTTCTGGATTTGAAAGTTGGAGCACTTGGGTTTAAATCCCAGGTGGGATGCTTATTATCTGTGTGGCCTTGAGCAAGGCACTGATTTATGGGTCTGAATTTCCTCATCTGTAAAATAAGGAAGTTGGACTATATGATCTCAAAGGTCACTATCAGTCATAAATCAAATGATCCTATAAATATTTGGAGAATTGTCATGTGTAGTTGTTCTGCTAGTTCACTAGAAAAAATTAGTGGAAGTTTAAGAGTGTTTAGTTATGATGTAAAAAACAAAAAGAAAAAAAACTTCCTAAAGTTTAGGGCTATCCAACGGTAGAATGGTTGACTTTGGGAGGTATAATGTGCTTTACTTCATTATAGTTCTATAAGCAAGGACTGGACGATCATTTAGGTATATTGTAGAAGGTAATCTGATTAGATAAAAGTAATATTAGATGGCCTCTGAGATCCCTTCTTACTGAGATTATATGATCCTGTTATTCAGGCAAAATTCATTGGATAAATGTTAGATTCTGTACATCTTTTTCTTAGGGATTGGTTTAAACAATTGGCTTAGAAGCCTCTTCCAAACTGAAAAAAAAAAGGCAGTTGAATAGGTTATATGTTAAAAAAGTCCATTTTTATATAGTGCCTTTTCTAAGTTTTAAAAATGTATATATAGTCATTGGTTTTATGATCATGCTAATGATTTAAGCAATTATATTTTGTATTTATATATTTATATATTTAAGGATATTATAAGAATTAAAATGTTTCCTTTTTTGTTTTAGGAAGGACAGATATTCTGGGGTTGGCATAATGATGTCCATGTTTTTGATACAAACACACAGACTTGGTTTCAACCAGAAATTAAAGTGAGTAAAATCTACTTTAATTTTATATTCCTTATTTACTTTTCTTTTCAGTAGTAATAATCTATCAAATCTCTTTTTTCTAATGGATAATTTAGATCTCTTATTGGGTTGTCATTTGTACAAAGTAGCTTGCCTTTGTTAGTAGTATGGAAATACTACAAATTCTTTCACAAATGAGTTAAAATTTAAAAAAAAATCTAGTTGTGTGACTTAGGGCAAGTCACTTAACCCCATTACCTTGCCAAAAAAAAAAGATCTTTTTTTTTAAGGTTTTTGCAAGGCAATGAGGTTAACTGGCTTGCCCAAGGCCACACAGCTAGGTAATTATTAAATGTCTGCCCCAAAAAGGACCTTTTAAAGAGATACCATCATTTTTTCTTGCCCTTTGCTTATAGTGGTCCTTCAGTTTAACAGAATTCTAGAAACAATGTTCCTTTATATAATAAAATTCATTTCAAAATAAAACAAAGTTGGGGCGGCTAGGTGGTGCAATGGATAGAGTACTGGCCCTGGAGTCAGGAGTACCTGAGTTCAAATCCGACCTCAGACACTTAATAATTACCTAGCTGTGTGGCCTTGGGCAAGCCACTTAACCCCATTTGCCTTGCAAAAACCTAAAAATACCTAAATCCTTAAATCATGCAAAGCAAATCTGTAAACATTCATAATAAGAAAGTGACCAAAGTACTTTGCAGCATACCTTCCATTTGTTCTGCCCAGTTGAAGGTAAAACATTCTCTAAACTTTGCCTTGTCCCACACTGGTGGTTTATTTTAGGTGAGGCTCCCTGTGCCCTTTGTACTAGACTATCCAATTATCAAAAATGAGAAAATTTGTCTTCAGTCTTTATGTTTTTGATGAGTTTCTATCTAGTATGACTTCCTTTTAGCATATTGTCTCAACAAGTACTTTTATTAAAAGATGTATTTTCAATTATGGAATAAATGTCCAATTTCAGGCATTAGTGATCAGGTAAAGGGAAATTTGAGATAGTAAGGACATCTGGGAGGCAGTGTGAAGCTAAAAGTTCTCTTTTTTGGAGTTAATGGAGATGAAGGTGTCTGTGTTCTTTGTTGCTGGTTTTTGAGACCTGGAAACCAACCCACCTTAGTATAAATCAGGAGATTTCTTCCCTTGAGACATAATCTTTCTTTTCCTACCCAAGCATAGGTTAGAATTTCTCAGCCTTTTGTTTTTTTAAACTCTTAGTAGTTTTTACTTTTTAGCATTCATTTTTGTAACATTTTCTCCCTTCCTTTTCCTCCATCCTCGTGAAAACAGTAAGCAATCTGATATGTTATGCACACACAATTATTTTAAACTTATTTCCATATTAATCATGTAGTAAAAGAAAAATCAAAAAAGAAGAAAGAAAAATTAGAACAAAATAAAAAAACTACGAGACGGAAATAAAAATGAAAATAGTTTGCTTTTGTTATGAGAAATTCCAAGAGGCTCTGTAAGTGTCCTAGAGCTCTGAAATCTCTGATTCAGAGTTCATGAGAGAATCTCACATAAAGAATCATCTCTCAGTGAAAAGTAGTCAAAAGGCATTTATTATCACTTAGAAGTGGAGTCAAAAAAAATAATCTGCTAATTGACGGCCTAGGAAAGGGGATAGAAGTGTCTTTAAGGAGAAATTTTGAATGTCAGGTACCCATTGGTTAAGGGAATTTTCCACTTGTGAAGTTCCACTTGTGGAGTTCAGAAAAAAGAGAGGAGGGAAATCAAGGAGGCTCTGTCCAAGGTCTTTTCATGCTGAGGCCCATAGATAAAAGAGACAGTGCTTTCCCAGATTGAGGTCAGCTTGCATCTATGCCTGAGTTGCAATTCTCCCCCGAGTTGCAGTTCTCCCCAGAAACCTCACTTTCTTCTACTGAGGCACCAAGGGTGGTAATCTATAATAGGGAGGCATTTCTCATGAGTAAGAGAAAAGCTTTTTCCATAATCTTATTTTTTATAAGGTAAGCCTAGCTAGAGTACCAGATTTGATAGTTTACTTTGGAAGGGCACAGAATTTTTCACTATTGTCTGCTACACAAAGTTCAAATTAAGCATTTATTTTAGTGCAGTTAACCCTATCACTTTAATCTGTATTCAGACTCCATAGAGCTTTCTTTAATTAACCTTAATTCAATTCCTCCTCATACTTTGTCCCAGTACTTTCAGGTGCATATTTAATGTAACTTTAAATATTGAGTAATGTTGATTTTGTGCTGTTACTTTAGGACCTCTAATATCACCTGCATTATTCCTCTCTGGCAACAAAGTATATGACCTTTTAAAAAAAAGTATGTCACCTGAACACATTTAAAATTTTTTTTTTTCCAAAAGATTTTGTTTGAGTTTTACAGTTTTTCCCTAATCTTGCTTCCCTCCCCTCTACCTTCCACAGAAGTCTTTACATTGTTTCCATGGTATACATTGATAAGTTGAATGCGATGAGAGAGAAATCATATCCTTAAGGAAGAAATATATAGTATGTGATATAGCAGAATTATATAATAAGATAATTTTTGGTCTTAAACACATTTTTTTAAATTAGAGATATTATTCTATTAATATCATTATTTTAAAACAAAGTCATAAGTATCCAACAAGCAACATCTTAATTAGTAATTTCTTAACTTGTAGCTACTTGAACAGGAGAATGAAAAAATCCTGAAATTCATGTAGAATTGAAAAGCTTAGAGGTGTAATAATGAATGTAGGAATATATTATTATTATCTACATCTCATAGCCAAAGAGTTAGTCAAGTCACTGTATAACTAGGAAAAATATGTTTTTTTTCTAATGTTGGGCAAAATTGTAAAGCAAAAAAAATTTCTATGAGTTTTATACTTTTTACCCCTCATTTCCTCTAATAGGATAAAAAAGTGTTAAGCTCATTCACACCAATGTATAATGATTCATAAGAATTAGGTTTTAACCTTTCTTAGTGGTATTATACTTTTAATCAAAAACAGATCCTCTCTTTGACTAAGTCAGAGGTCTTTCAGACATCCTTCCTTGTTTTAGAATAGCTATTGTTACTTTGACTCTGAAAGTCCTCATATATTTTTAATGAAACTAGTTTGGTCATTATTTTTGCCATTCATAAGACAAAATGATTCATGAGGCAAATAGATAGATCTTTAATAATATGAAGAGAAAGACATTCTACTGTAATAGTAATTCTTAAATAATGGTCTTTATGTATAATTAGTACTTTTTAGAATGTATTTTTAACTACTTACATGATTTTCTCAATCTTTTTTATGAGCAGTCATATTACTGAATATGTTTTGTAGCACTCATTTAAAAGTTTTATATTTATTCAAGGATTAAATTTCAAAAGTGATGTTCTGTTTACATTCTTTACAGAATGGAATTCCACCACAGCCTCGAGCAGCTCACACATGTGCAGTACTTGGAAATAAGGGCTATATTTTTGGAGGAAGAGTATTGGTTAGTGTATTTTCAATGAAAAAGATGGTTTTGGTTTATGACAATCTTCATAGATTGAACTATCAAATAATGATGAAAATTATATATTTAAAAAAATCTAGGTATAAAAGTGACCTATATCTAGTTTATCCCTTCCTTCCTCACAAGACTTAAATAAAAAGACATATGAATACATCTTACTTTTTAAAGGGAGGAAAACTTTATTTTCATATTTAAAACTCTAGTCAGTGAATTCTTTCTCAGGTATAATCTTAATCCTTAATATTTTAAGTCTAGGGGGGCGGCTAGGTGGCATAGTGGATAAAGCACCGGCCTTGGAGTCAGGAGTACCTGGGTTCAAATCCGGTCTCAGACACTTAATAATTACCTAGCTGTGTGGCCTTGGGCAAGCCACTTAACCCCATTTGCCTTTCAAAAAAACCTAAAAAAAAATTTTAAGTCCATTTCTTTTTCTATCTTACATTAACTTGAATCTTATTTCTATTTGCACTCCTAGTGCTTGATATAGTGCTTGGCACATAGTTTAATATTTAATATTACTGATGGTAGCTCTATTTCCAATTTTATATGTTGTATTGTTGTGGAATTTAACTATCTCATTTTTAATCATTTGCTGTTTCCACAGAATTTAAATGAAATCACAGATTTTAAATGTATATACTAATATATAATCACACTTTAAAGTTTATAAGGTGCTTTCCTTACAATGATGTGAGGATTTGTAATATAAATATTTAGAAAATACATTGTATAGTTTTACCACCTAATTTAATTTTTTTTTATTTTAGCAAACTAGGATGAATGATTTGCACTGTCTGAACTTAGATACATGGACTTGGTCTGGAAGGTAAGTTTGAAATAGTATGACAATTTGAAACTTTATTTTTATCACTGAGAAAAACAATAGAGAGGATTTCATTGATAGGTAAAGGAAAATTGTTGGAGTTTATTGCTCAGTTTAAAGTGATAACAAAATGGAATGGAATGGAAAAACATTTATTAAACTTTTACTATGTTCTGAGCACTATATCAAGCACTAGAGGGTGCAAATGGAAAGTTAAGAAGATCCTTGCTCTCAAGTAGCTCACATTGAGTGAGAAAACATATAAAGAAGGGTTCAATTTAATGGCAGATAGAAAGGCCAGGAAATATTTAGTTTCTGGCAGATAGGTAGTAAGACCAAAGGCCAAGCTTGCCCTGAGGATCTTAGAATAATAGCAGATGAGATGATCTCTGAATTAGAAGAGAGTAGATCCAAAGATCAGAGTAGAGTGGGCTCTGGAATACTTCCAAGAAGAGATGGGCTTGAGGTAATAGATAATCAAGATGAGAATGGGTATCCAGCTCCTCATAGAGCACTGGACAGTGGGTGCTAGATTGGGTGAAGATCTGTTACTCCAATCACCAATTGGGAAAGATTAGGGAAAGGTAGTGTTTCGAAGAGTAGGTTTTATAATTTTCAGTAACATAGTAAAAAATGTTGAGTTATATTTAACTGACAATGTTAATTAGATATGAAGCATGTAATTAAAAAATATAAAATAGCCCCCAAACCACTTTTACATTTGATTTGACTTTAATTCCATCAGTATGTGTATATGATATATGGATAGTCTATGATTTTAATTATACAGAGAGTTCTTTAGTAAAGAAATTCTGTCTACCAATGTGAGCTTTCATATTTATCACTTCTTGGTTATCTGTTGATGTCCAGCTCCCTAATCAAGTTTTAGACCAAAATGATTGTTAGGGTAAGCTACAAAAGGGAAACATGTTGGTGTATTTGAATATGTGAGATGTATGTAGGTGTTGATAGCTGTGTTATTATGATTTTTGGATTATGTGTTCTGTTGTATTATCTGTCTCCATCCTTTATTATGAATGGGTGAATTTGAGTATAACTTTGATATTAAAAGATTATTATCAATGTTTCCTTTAATATTTATAAATATGTACAACATGGTAGGTTTATAATGTATGTATATCGCTTATTATTCTAGTTGTTTTGTTCTGATTTGGACCTGTGTTTTTATTAGATTTTAATTGTTTAAATTACTTCGGACTTTAGAGCTATTATTTCTTTTGTATGGACATACCTTTTACTGATTCAGATAACAAGTGATCCTTCCATGCTTTAGTAGATGCCAAAAAGATTCTTTTTCTTTTGACCAGTTCCCTGGGGTTGAGTTTCTCTGAACTTAATTTGGTGGGTCCTTAGGCAACAGTTTGGCTTGGTGAGGCCCCTCCTTGAAAGTTTTCTTGCTTGACAGAATCTGCCATAATTTCTGCTAAACTGGTGTAGCCTTCAAGAACAAAGATTCATTACTTTGCCAAGATGAAATATTAAAATAGGACTTTAATAAGAAATTTTAAGAGTCACTGCATCTTTATCCTAATTAAACATAAAGTAATTGATTAATTGTTTGCTTGCTAACCTCTCTTTTGTCATTCCTTTAATGGGAATTTACCTCATTGTTTCCTCAACTACATTTTCATTATGTTCTAGTGAGAATTTTACATGCCATCCACTCTAGAAGTATTTATTGAATACGACACAGGACTTTTGGCTAGGTACTAGTAATATAAAAGCAAAATAAAAAATAGTCCCTGCATTTTTTTCCCCTTATTTTTCCTAGTTGTGAATGTTCTCTCCTCCTCCAACTCTGTAAAAATTAAACTCCTTGAATCAGTCTTGAAGGACATTAGGGATTCTAATATGCAGAAATGACAGGGAGATACATTTTAGGTATAGGGGACATACTTTAAATGAAACAGGCTGTTAGGTGACAAGCTAGGGACTTGGAGTCAGAAGATCTGAGTTCAAATCTAGCCTCAGACACTAACTAGGTATCTCTGGGCAAAAATCACTTAATCCTGTTTGCCTCAGTTTCCTCATCTATAAAGCAAACCACTAAGTAGCTTTGCCAAGAAAACTCCAAATAGGGTCACAAAGAGTTGGACATAACCTGAAATGCAACAGTTGGCTTTTTTTTTTAATGTTATGTAGTTATAGCTTTTGGGGAGGGGGATATTGAGAGAAATTGTGAAAAGGTTAAAAAAAACAAAGCTCAATAAAAATTCATTTTGAGATGATCCTGGGAAAACAGTGGAGTAGGTTAGAAAACTTTGACAAAAAAAGGACAGAATAGCACCTCAGAGCAGCAGAAATAAAGATGGGATAAAGCAGTTGTCCTTCTAAGACAATTTGAGAAAACCCCAGGAAAGACCTAACCTCTAGAGGCAGAGTTGGCCTGAGTAAAGTGCATACTTGTCCAGGCTGACTGTGCAGCATCAGTAAACAAGAAGCCCTGGTGGCAGTTGGGTTAAGAGGCAAACTTGGCCTTAGAAACTTTCATCTGGAAGACAGTGTGGGAAGCTGACTACTGAGTAGTAGAAGATTGAAAGACTTTCCACTGTTGAGGGAGACCATTCACAGTTATGCTGATCCAGGCTATGATTGTATCACTCTCTGACTGAATGAGCTAGCACATACCTGTGAGTTGCAGTATCAGGAGAAGAGACCCTGATGACTGTGGGCACTTGCAGCATAGCCAGGTCCCTGGTTTCAGTTCTGGGAGAGAGGACAGCTGTAGTTTGCAGAGACCCCAGGGGAGCAAGATTATATGTGGGACAGTATAACTGGGGGCCCTAGCTGTGACTTAGGAGTTAAGAAGATAGCCTCAGTGGGGTCCCAATACAGACCTCAGAAAATAAGAAATAACTGAGATTTAGGCTATCATTTCCCATACCTCAAAACTACAACTTGATTATAATAATAGCTGCTAAAAGCAAAATATATAAATAAAAATGAGTAAGTAAGGGAGAATGAACCTAACATATATAGTTACTATGAGATAGAGAAGATCTGAGTATATATTCATAGGAAGATGATGGAGCTAAAAAAGCTACTCCTTTACAATGAGGAACATCAAATGATTCCAAAGCACAAAAAGAGTTGTTGGAAGAACTTGGAAATGACTTAAAATTAGGGCAGCTAAGTGATGCAGTGGATAGAGCACTGGCCTTAGAGTTAGGAGGATCTGAGTTCAAACCCAGCCTTGGAGACTTAATAATTACCTAGCTGTGGGCAAGTCACTTAGTCTTGTGAAAACCAAGAAAAAAAGACTTAAAAGTCAAATAAGAGAGATCAAGGAAAACATTTTAAAAAATAGCAGTCTAAAAAAATTAAGAAAAGGAAGTCAACCAACTAGAAATAGAGAATTAAAAACTTAAAGAAAAAAATTCCTTTAAAGCTAGAATTGGAGGAGAAGATAATGATGTTCTAAGATACCAAGAAATCATAAAACAAAATCAAAAGAATGAAAAAACAGAAGAGAAAATGAAACTTATAAAAACTTGATTTGAACAGAACAAGGAGAAATAAAATAAGATATTCAGGAAAACTATGATAAAAAATCTTGATATATTATTATAAGAAATTATTAAGGAAAATTGCCCTGACTATCTAGAATACAAAGACATATAGAAATAGGAAAAAAACTACTCATCACCATCTGAAAGCGATCCCAGGAGAAAAACTTAGAGGAATATCATTGTAAAGTTTTAAAACTCCCTGGTTAAGAAGAAATTATTGGAAGCAACAAGAAAAAAAATGTTTGAATATCATGGAGTTACAATAAGGATTACATAAGACCTAGCAGAAGGATTGTAGGTCTTGGATTACTATTTACCATAGAGCAAAAGAGCTGGGGTTAACAACCAAGGGTAAATTTGCCAAGAGAAGTATAATCTTGAATAGAAAAAATTGTATATTTAATGAACTCAAAGACTTAAAGGTTTTTGTGACAGAACTCCCAGAACTTAAGGGAAAATTTGATATATAACATCCAGGAGAAATGTAAATACTTATAAAGGTTTCAATAAGATCAAATTGTTTACTTTGTACATGTGAAAATATTATCACTGTTCTTTTGATTTTCATTATTTGGGTAGTTTGAAAGAAAATCATGGAATGAGCTGAGTGTTGAAACAATAAGCTAGCAAGGGGCAGAGTAGGTAGGTAGTGCTGAAACCTTACATTAGGAATGGGTTAAAGGGAACAAGAAAAATATTTAGAAGTATATTAAAAATTGTATAAATTCAGAAAGAAATAAAAGGGTAAAGGGATAGAGTGAGAGAAGATGATAAGGTAGAGACTCTTAAATGGGTAGATAGGGTAAGGAATAGGATGGAAAGGAGAGGGTAGAAGTAAAGGAGAGGAGTGAGGATAGGAATAGGGTCAGGACAGTGGGGAAAAATAGGAAGAAGGAAAACACACAAGTAATTGTACCTTAGAATGTGAATGGGATGAATTTACCAATAAAATGGAAGTGCTGCAGATTTAAAAATTGAATTGAATTCAATTCAATTCAAGTATGTTGCTTTCTCATCTAAAAAAAAGATATATACAAAGATAAAGGGCAGGACTAGGATTTAGTAGGTAAAAAAAGGAAGGATAGTGTGAGGAATGTAGGGTGTAGTTCTTCACTGGGTGTGGGAGGGGAGCCCTTAAGGAAACCATTACAAAGGGGGAATGGCCCAGCCAATCACAAGACTGGAAGATTTTTCCTAATCCCATTCCAGGGATTGCAAACCCCAAATTGGTTCTCAACTGGTCAAGAGTGACCTAGAGATCTTGACCTAATGCAACTGAGTTTGTGCAATTAGGTAATTGAATATTAACCCATACATCCCCTGTGACCATTGGGGTTGTTTAGCATATCATGCACTGTATGATGTAGGGGTGGGAATCATATTAGGGGCATGTCATGGAATGGGTGGACCTCTTAGATTGTAACTCAAACTCTGAGAGCCTATGAACATCCAAGAGGGAGGGGAAAGAGTTACTGAAGACCATAAATTACCTGAAGTTCCAAGACCAATTCGTACCTCATGCCTAGGTGAAATACCTGTATCTTGTAAGGTGTATCTTGCAAGGTTTGTGAATAAAATGTACAATTTTCTTTCACTCTAGCAGGTTTTTCTTTTCATTCATTTATAACAAATAGCAATGATCTCAGATAAATAAATTTGATCAAAAGTAAAAAACAGAAACTATACTGTGTCAGCAAAATTTTTATAATGTTTTAGATCATTGAAAATATCTAGGGCTAGACAGTATAAAATACCTGTGCTAAATCTATCAAACAGTCACATACTATATGAATATAAAGGTAAAACATTTTACATATAAATAGTCAGATCCTGATGTAATATTAGTTGTTCATGGTAAGGTAAAACCAATATAATAAAAAAATGACAATTTTATCTAATTATTTATTCAGTGTCATCCCAATTACTAAAAAAATTACTTTAGTGAGAAAAAAATAGCACAGTTCATTTGTAAGAACTAAAAGACAGGAACTTCAAAGAAACCAGGAAAAAAGATATAAAGTAAGTAGATTCAGTAATATCAAATCTTAAACTATATTATAAGATGAGAATATTGTTGAAGTGTAAAAAGGATAATTTTAGCTGTTTTAAATTAAAATTTTCTTGTATAAACAGTAAAACTTGTGGAGAAGGAAATTGGGAAAAACTGGGGAAAAACTTTCATAGATAGAATGTAGTTTTTCATATAGAATGAAATATTGTATAGGAAATTATGGGTTGATTGATTTAGAAAAACATGGAAAGACTCCGATTTAGGAAGGAAGATACTATCTATAGAAAAACATGACAGGTTGAAATTATTGTACAGTATTATATATTTGTATGTATGTATGTATGTAAATATCTATATGTTTATAGATATCTGTATATATGTGTGTGTGTGTGTGTCTGTCAGTGTGCCTATTTTCTTCCATGCTTAATTATAACCTTCTTTAGGTTGGTGGGGGAATAGAGGGAAAAAAATAAAGTAAAAAGTGCACAACAGAGAACAAAAGAAAACCAACAAGGAAGCAAAGAAAAGTTGGGCAGCTTTGGAAATAGTGTATAATATTTATTATATAGGTTTTCTTGAAATGGAAATTTATTATTTTTTCATTGAATCCTCTCATGATCTACTATGTACATGGCAATTTTTTTTCTTTTCTCATTTTGTATTTAAGTTTAAAATAAAAAAATTAACAAAAAATTTTATTTTGAAAAAGAATATGGGATAGATAATCTTTAGGAAAATATACTAGAACTAATTTCTATTTTATTGTTTTATTTATGAGCACTTAGAGACATAATTATACTAAAATGAGGCAGAAATGGCATATGAGTAGATAACTAAACATGAATTTGAAATGTTTTATTTGATACCTATTTCTGTGACTCATGAAGCTGTAACATAAAGTATATTTTGTAAATTTTCATAACTAGTCTGGATTTTTTAAAAGATTTAGTGACTAAAAATTATGAGATAATTAAAACATCATCCTTAATTTTTTCCTTTCCAATGTAGAATTCGTACTAATGGAGAGAAACCAAAACATCGATCTTGGCATACTTTGACACCAATTGCTGATGATCAGCTTTTTCTGTTTGGTGGATTAAGTTCAGAGAATATTCCTTTAAGTGAGTAAAAATACTATTTTTCTACTTTCCTTTTAACTTTTAATTGTGTTTAGTTTTTCATTTTCTCTTTTGCATCTATTTTCTATGTCTTCCCAATTTTGTTTCACATTTCCAATTATTTTTCCCCATGCTTGTAATGGCTCTTAAGTTTTGCCTGTAGAATGCATTGACTTCAAGCTTTTTTTCCCCCTTGCTTCCAAAATGGAAATTGACATGCCCGATTGATTTTAGTAGGGATTGGAATGGGGATTAAAAACAGTATGTCTTTCAGAAGCCTCAATGAAGGAGATTTTAATGATCCAGTTTCCTATTTATGCTTCATAAATCTTTTTAACATTTTCATTTTTATTATGAACTTAGTAATCAATAAACATTAGCATGTTTTTGGCATACAAATAAGAGAAAAAAGATTGTATTTGAAACCATGAACTGTTAAATGCATATTAAGTTAATTGTCTTAGTAGTAAAATTGCCTTATTCATGAGCCTTTCTGAATTTCTTTCTTGAGTGTCCTTTTTTAATTTACATTTTTTGTTATTATGAACCTGACAAGTGCCAACAAATATAAACAAATGATTATATATAAAACTATGGACTTCATCATGTCTTCCCCTTTTTTCTCTTTAAAAGTACATAATAAATTCAGTATGTTAGTTAATTTTAAAGCTCTGCTTATTTATGTTTCCCTCTGAACCTTCCTCTGTTCTCTTCTTATATTTCCAATCTTAGCATACAGTGCTTTTTTCCCTTCTCCTCCTTATACACAGGTGTTCTTTGATCTAGTGGCGCTTGATTTCTACTCTATCTTTCAGCTTTGGACATTTTCATTGATAGTCCCAAATGTTCTACCTCCTGACTTCCTTTAGGTCTAAACTAAAATCCCACCTTCTACAGGAAGGCTTTCCTAATCTTTCTTTATTCTAGTGCTTTCCCTCATTGATTACTTTCTTCTTCTTATATAGCTTATTTGTACATAGTTGCTTGCATATTCTCTCCCCTATTAAATTAGAAATTCCTTGATGGTAGGGACTGTTTTTTTTTTTTCCATAGCACTTAGCACAGAATCTGTATAGTAATAGTAATTAACTTGAAATAAAACTGGCACCCAAAGATTCTATGGACCCTAGCACTGTTCAAATCCTTAAAATCCAGGGGTTGTTTAACACTAGGAAGTAGAGGTCAACACAGGAGCCTAGGTAACTAGGGGCAAAGACAAAAGGCCAAGCATACTACCAAAAGTGCAAGATGGCAAAGTTATAAAACTGTAATTCAAGAACAAAGACTGGAGAAATTGATTTAAACCAAAGAAGACTGATCAATTTCATTGATAATTTATTTTATTTTTCCAGTTACATGTTATGAAAGTTTTTCAACAGTTATCCACATACATATTTTTGTTATACAATTTTCTTCCATCCTCCCTTCCCACTCCCCTGCTCTAAGGGGCAAACATTTTACATATACAGGACCAGATAAAATGCTTTGTGTGAGAAAATAGAAATGCCAGTGTCACTGGATCAGTTGAGTATATGAGGGAAGTAAGATATAACAAGACTAGAAAGGAAGTAGGATGAAGCCTTGTTATGAAAGGCTTTTAAAGACACATATTGGATTTTATATTCAATCCTAGAAGTGATACAGATCCTTTGGAATAGAAAATAACCTTATCAAAATAACAAGAATCCCTGAAAAGTAAATTAACCCAAACAGAAATTAATTACTCCATGAAATGGCAAGAAATATTAAAACAAAATATTGTTGAAATATTAAAACAGAGAACCAAAAGACTGAAAAATAGAAGAAAATGTAAAACATTTGATATTAAAAATAACAACTTGGGCAAGAAGTCAAGGAGACATAATTAAAGAGTTATTGAACTCCCTAAAACTAATAATAAAGCATAGATATTCCATACTAGGAAATAATAAAAACTATATGGATTTTTTTGGAACCAGTTGGTGAAGCGAAGGTAGAAAGAATTCCACTGATCACCTTCTGAAAGAAAACACAAAAGGAAAAGTCCCACAAATTTCATAGCCTCATCCAATAAAAGTACTATAAAAGTACATCGAATAAAAGTACTACACTCATATTGAGGCAATTTAACAATCATAGAAATTTAGAAGGGGATATATGATAATGTAGTGCTATATATGGTAATGTAATGCTAACATCCCAAAACAAATAAACCTTCAGAATATTAATGTCTGCAAAAGGAATATTGAGAGCTAAATGAAAAAACAAACCAGAAGACCTATGGGTGGGTTCAGTTCTGTTGGTTTTAAGAGAGGAAAAGATGAAAAGGTAAAAGGAATACAGTAGTATAAAAAGGAGAAAGGAGTATAATCTTTTTCTTATATATGGGATGCATGAAAGGTATACAGACATGGAGGAAAATATTGGTTAGTGAGAATCAGATGAGCCTTACTTATATCTGAATTGGACAAAGAAGGGCAAACTCTCTGATTTTGGTGTAGAAAACTGTCAAATTCTACAGGAAAAAAATATGGGGGTAGGGAATAAGAATTAAATTAGCCAGAGGAGGTGGTTGCAAGAAAAACAAAGTTCATGATCCTGAAGGAAGGATTAAGTTTGGAGAGAAGAACAGCAAAAATTTAGAATTGTCAACTGGGGAAATGACTGAAGAAATTATAATATACAAATGTAATGGAATATTATCATTATTATTTTTTATCAATCTTTTTTTTACAAGATTTTGAATTTTACCTTTTTCTCCCTCCTTCCCTTCCCCCCCCAAAGAAAGCAGTCTTATATAGGCTTTATATTTATAACCACATTGATGATGATGTTTGTCCTTCATTTTTTTTTTTTTTAGGGTTTTTTGCAAGGCAAATGGGGTTAAGTGGCTCTCCCAAGGCCACACAGCTAGGTAATAATATTAAGTGTCTGAGGCCGGATTTGAACTCAGGTACTGCTGACTCCAGGACCAGTGCTCTATCTACTGTGTCACCTAGCTGCCTCTGTCCTTCATTTTCAAAGAAGACCATGACCTCAGGGAGATGCTGCCATGATAGCATATTAATTGGATTTGAGTGAGGGGATACTGTTTTAAGTTACCAGCTTCACTTTCTCCTCCAAAACATTCTGAATTCAGTGGACAGACATGAACTAGAGATAGCCCTTAATGTGAGGCAATAAGGGTTAAGTAACTTGTCCAAAGTCACACAGCTAGTCAGTGTCAGGTGTCTGAGACTGGATTCGAACTGCCATCCTCCTGATTTCAGGGCCAGGGCTGTATCCATTGTGCCACTTGATCATATTGTAAAAGAAGAATCATATCCAAATGGAAGAAAGAAAACATTAGAGAGAAAAAAAAACATCATATATACATATATATATATATATATATATATATATGTATGTATATGACAACCTTTGAAAATTGGTGTTCATTTATACTTCACAGTTCCTTATTTGAATAAGGATGTTATTTTCCATCACAAGTCTTTTAAAATTGTCTGATTATTGAAGTGCTGTAATGAACAAGTCCAAGTCCATCATGGTTGATTATCACCCCATATTGTTGTTAGTGTGAATGATATCCTTTTTCTTCTGCTCATTTCACTCAGTATCAGTTCGTAAGTCTTTCCAGGCTTTTCTCAAATTCTGTCCCTCATATGGAACAAGTATTTCATCACATACATATACCACAATTGGTTACCATTCCGCAATTGATAGGCATCCCCTCAATTTCCAATTCTTTGCCACTACAAAAAAGAGCTGCTATGAATATTTTTGTACATGTGGGATTTTTACCCTTTTTCATGATCTCTTCAGGATATAGACCTGGTAGTAGTATTGCTGAATCAAAAGGTATGTACGATTTTATTGCCTTTACAGCATGATTTGAAATTGCTCTCCAGAGAGGTTGGCTCAGTTCATAACTACCCCAACAATGCATTAGTGTCCCAGATTTCCTATATTCCCTCTAACACTGATCATTTTCTTTTCTAGTCATATTGACCAATCTGAGAAGTGTGAGATGGTACCTCAGAAATGTTTTTAATTTGCATTTCTCTAATCAATAATACTTTAGAGCAATTTTTCATATGACTATAGATAACTTTGATTTCTTCATCTGAGAATTGCCTTTTCCATATCCTTTGACCATTTATCAATTGAGAATGATTTTTTTTTATAAATTTGACTCAGTTCTCCATATGTTTTAGAAATGAGACCTGTGTCAGAAACACTTGTTTCCCAACTTTACTCCTTTTAATCTTGGTTGCAGTGGTTTTGTTTGTACAAAAACCTTTTGATTTAATGTAATCAAAATTATCCAGTTTTTTTATAATGTTCTTTATATCTTCTTTGGTCATAAACTGCTCCCCCTTTCCATAAATCTCATAGGTAAACCATTCCTTGTTCTCTGAATTGGCTTATAATATTACCTTTTATAGCTAAATCATTGCACCCATTTTGACCTTATCTTGGTATAGGGTGTGAGATGTTTGGTCTATGCCTAGTTTCTGCCATTATTATCTTCCAATTTTCCCAGCGATTTTTATTGAAGAGTGAGTTTTTAATCCTAATGGAATCTTATTGTACAATTATAATGACAAAGAGACTAACTACTATGGAGAATCCTGGTTGGTATGAATTGATGAAGAGTAAAATGGATAAAAATTCAACAACGCCATAAAGAAAAACTCATTACAAATTTAAGATCACTGGTTAATGCAGCGTCTAGTCGTGTCTCTAAAGAACCTACAATGAAGTGACCCCTTGCCAGAGGACTCAAGTTGTAGGGACATTCATTTTTGGATGTGTCCATTGTGTGAATTCCTCATACTTGCTTATGCTATGTACAAAGTTTATTTTTCGATTTTTAAGGGTAGAGGAAAGGGGAGGATAGGAATTGTAATGCTAAGAAAAAAAGAGAACAATTAGAAACATTTTTTAAAATACAAAAGACAACAGAAAGAAGTTTGGAGGGAAGCTCAATCTAGCAGCATAGTTTTGAAAGTAATTCATAGAATTTATCATATTTCTTTATAAGCAAGTGTATGAAATGGAGATTTACAATTTCATTTAAAATTCTCTCTTATTTGGGGATGGCTAGGTGGTGCAGTGGATAAAGCACTAGCCTTGGAGTCAGGAGTACCTGGGTTCAAATCTGGCCTCAGACACTTAATAATTACCTAGCTGTGTGGCCTTGGGCACTTAACTCCATTGCCTTGCAAAAAAAAAAAACCTAAAAAAAATTCCCTCTTATTTTCTGCTGGGTATATAGAAAAGTTATTTATGATGTTTAAATTTAGATTAGGAAATAGTAAATTCAACAAATGAAAGCTAGTACAAAATTAGGGTATGATTATTCTTTACTGATGTCTTCTTCTTCTTAGAAATATTATATAGTGTAAAAAATTAATGATTTTTGTAGTCGAACATTATGTCAATAGTTGCAGAAATTTTGCATTTTCAGCAAGTAACATCATCTGTTGTTCTAATCAGTCTTCCTATTCCTGGTCATTGACCTATGAATTAAGCAGAATATATCATGATATTACAGGTGATGGGTGGATTCACAATATTATAACAAATGGTTGGAGACAGCTTACACATTTGCCTAAGACAAGACCCAGGTAAGTCTAAAATTAGAACAAAATGGAATAATCAAGTGTTTTGAAAAAATTTAAAGCATAGCATAAAATCAGAATATTTTTTAATATAAAAACAAAATATCAGATTAATTTCGTAATTTAATATTGTCTGAAGAATGCATTTGATAGTTAAATTACATAGTCTGTTTTAGAAATGTTTGACCCACATTTCATTTATGTTGCATACTTGAGTATGTTATTCTTTGAAATTAAATGAGTAATTCTATCTGATAAAAGCAATGGATAGTAAGATGCTGAAAATTATTGCAATTGTATTTATATTTAAGGCATTCTTTTATGGGTTAGGGTGGTGGCAGTAGGAATTTGCTTTCTGAAAAGTTTTAAAGTCTAATTGATTGAGAAATTTGCTTCTAAGTCAATTGAGATTGTGGAAAAGCATGTAACTGTATAATTCCTATTTAATTATGTGACCCATTTTATCTTACTGAATTACTTGAATAGAAAATTTGAAGTATATTAGAAATCATAAAATCTTGGAAAAATGTTAGACTACAAAAAGCATTTTGAGGCTATATTGTGTTTTATGATTTCCTAGTATAATAAGTATTAAATATGTTAAATTAAGTTTATGAAGGGAATTGTCAATTTAGTGATGAGAATTGTTTTAGATTTTTCATGTCATATCTTTTAGAAATATTTTCTACTGTAGGTTATTCATATTTAAGTAAAGTAAATATAATTTTTCTAGTATATTTATTTAATGAATTGATGTTTGACAAAAGGGCCTGAAAGTCTTTAACATGAACTAATTATAAGTCAAGTACAGAAGCAGAGTGAAAATTTATCTTATTTTCATTGTTTATAGAAATGTGATTCCTACACTGTTTTTCTTTTATAATCATTGATCACAATGTAACTTTTAGCATGTCTAGAAAAATCAGTCATCTTTTATTCTTTAATTTATGATACTAATTATAAGATTGGTAGTAGACATAATGTATTTTTTAAAAGTAGAGATTAACTAGAGCAACAAAACTATTATCAATATGATACTAGGTAGAAGAGCTATGTAAAAAGATTTCTTTTAATTCAGCTGATATGTCATGTAAATAATATGCTTTATTAGAATGTTTAGGTGATAAGTTAGAGCAGCTGTGAGAGGACATAAACTATCAGACTGTAGAAAAAAACATCAGGTTGCAAGCTAGAATGTCACCAAAATCAAGGCAGGAAAGGCTTTCCAGTGTTCTTCGAAGATCAAGTCCAGGCCAGAATTTTCGTAAGGCAGATAAGACAGAGGCAGATCTATCTTCAGGTATGAGGTGAGGAATAGAAAAGGTGGGATACAGTTTAGTGTAAGGAGAACAGTAAATATTTGCTGAAATTTTTTTTTAATGAAAAAGAAAGAATTTAGTTTGTCTAAATTCAGTTTGTGCTATTTTTTCCAAGTGATTCAAAATATAATCTGCCTAATTCTCCCCTTGTGGCTTTACAAAGCAGAACATACATTTATGAAGAAATCTCCTTTGTTCTCTTCCCAGAATTCTCTTGAACCAGAATTTATGCCTGGTTTGAGTAGACTATGGCTGAACAATAGCTGACACAATTACTTATTGTGAAGCATTCCTTTGTGTCCCTAAGAGATACTTAATAAAATACTGGAGTAGGTCCTTAGAAATTATTGTTCTGCTCTAAATATTATGCCCAAGGTTCATGTTTTCTTCTCCATGATAATGAATTGCACCCTCCTCTTAGATGGGCTCTTCCTCCCCCGCCATTATATATTTCTCCCTTGTATCTGAAAAGCCATAGGGTGGTGGTAGTGGTTGGGATGGTGGATGGGAAGTTGCTACTGTGTCAAAACAAAATGTATCAATTTAAAAAAAAAGATTTTTGATGAGTGTTCCCTGCAGATTTACCATCTAAATTCCGATTTATGAATTGGAGAATTGGAGAATTGGGCAGATATTTCCCAACATAAACTCTCATGATCTGTGGTCTCAAGTACACTGGCCATTGAAATTGTGCTTCAGTGTTTGAAAAAATCATTTAGCCCAAGGTGCAAATTCTATGTATTTTATCTTTATACTATTATGAAAGCCAAGCCAAACAATTCCCCAAATTAATCTACTCAATTATATGGTAACAAAAATAAGAATATAATATTTTAAGGACTGTTGCCATAGTATTTTGATTAATTAGTAAGTAAATAGTAAAACAGGGTCTTCTCAAAGAGTCTCTGTTGTTAAGAAGCACTTTCAATGGCTTTATCAAACAGTTTAATTAGTCATTAAAATTGGAAAATAAGTTTTTAAATTTTGCATGCATTTTTTTTTCTGAGAGTTGGAACTTGCTGACATATATTGCTGTAAAACTATGAAATTGGTTCTTGGTGAGTGATGTGAAATAAGAAAACCCACATTTTAGTTCATAAGTACATCCTTTGAAATTAGATACATATAAATCCCATCAACCCATCCCCCTTTCAAGATAAAAGATACTTCACTTCCTTATGCAATGATTTGTAGAAAGAATAACCTAATTTAAGACTCTGAATAAACTAAATAGTGCTGTAATTTTGGGGGGTTGCTTTTGTTGTCAGCAACATTTATTAAGCACCTAAAATATATTTACAGTAGAAAATGCAAAAAAAATTAGAAGATGTATTGCCTCCTTCCAAAAGTAAATTAATCAATTAACTAACAAGCACATGTTAAGCTTCTACTATGTATTAGGCTCTCAGACTGCTAGTATAAAGAATAAGCAATCCCTAATCACAAGGAAATTGCATTCTAATAGGAAAGAGAAGTACACACCCCCCATATAAAATGAATATCTATATCTATATGTTAAATACAAGATAGTTGGAGGTGGAGAACACAAGCATTTGAGGGGAAGGCAGAAATCAGGAAAAGTTTCATGTAAAACACAGTGCTTGAGCTGTGTCTTAAAAGGAAGAGAATGATTCTTAGGAGGTAGTAAGGAAGTACATTATAACACTGGGATATGGCTGAAACAAAGGCATTGAGATAGGTGATGGAATGTTATGTCTTTGCTTCAGAGAAATACAGTTTGTCTGGGATTGCAGAGTATAATCTAATATACAGCCAATATGGAAAGAGAGGTTGGGGATTAGTTTGTGAGTTTGGGGAAAGTTTGGGGACAGACTTGTTCTGAAGGGTTTTAAAAGCTAAAAAAGATAGTTTAAATTTTATCCTAGAGACAATAGGAAGTTACCAGAATTGATTGATTAGGGAATAATAGGGTTAGATCTCAGTTTAAAAGCACTTTGGTAGTTGGAGGATGGCCTAGAGATGTGGAGATCAGAAGTCTATTAGAATAATCCAGGTGAGAGCTAAAGAATTTAAACTAAGATATTAGCTGTGTGAGTCGAAGGATCACAATCAAGAACCCAGCAAAATTTATCATCTATTTGTCTAGATGGGGTGAAGGAGATTGTAGAATTGAAGAAAAGGCTAGGATAATGAATCGAGGAAGCTCTAAGGTTGGTGGGGCCAAGAGAGGAGCATGTTTATGGAGCCTCAAATCAAAAAACTAAATTGATAAAGTACAAATATTCTAAAAGGTGCCAAGTAGAGGACTGAACAGAGAAATCAGGTTGATATAAAAGGTGAGACTGCTTCCTGGGGGTGATTTTTGGGCAAATTTTTAAGGAGAATACAGATTGGTGAATAGAAAATTGTTGGGACATATTAGAACGATAATTAAGGCATGTGGAGGATAGGAAGTAGATAAACTAGACCAAAGGGGAAGATCCATGTGGGGGGAATAACAAGAAATAAATCTGGTTAAGAGAAGGAAATGTTAACAATTGGTTGAACCTTGAATGCTAAAGGTATTTGGGATACTAGGGAATACTGAAAGATTCATAAGCAGCTAGATGACTTCACAAAAGTATTTCAAGATTATTTTAGTAAGACGTTATTGGAACTATAAGAAGTTAGAAGAATACAGGTGAGAATTAAGGGGATGTTGTAGTGCAGGCTTGAAGTAAAGTGGTCTTAGACTATAATGGTGGCAGTGGAAATAGAAAGGGAGAGCAAATTAGTATCTGCAAAGAAAATATAACTGACTTAGAGCTAGACTGTGTCTTGCAGGTAAAGAAAACTGTTAAAAATGACAAAAAAATATTAAGCCTGAGAATCAGTCAGGAGAAAGATAGTACTATTGATAGGGAAACTGAGAAGTATATCTTTTTTTCCCCTCAATAAAAGAAATTGAGAGAGACAAAAAAAAATGAGGTAGAGCTGGGAGTGATAATAGCACCATTTTAAAAGCACTTTTACAATATACTTTTCTCATAACAATCTTGAAAGGTGGTAGCTAAATATTATTTTCCCTCCCCCCTCCCCTCCCCTCCCCCTCCCCTCCCCTCCCCTCCCCTCCCCTATTAACAAATGAAGAAACAGACTCATAGAGACTGTGGGCTTCCCAAATATTCTACAGCTAGTAAATGAGAGCTGAGATTTGAACCAGATTTCATGATTTCAGGTACAGGGTTCTTTCCAGAACAGCAAAATATAATTAGTGAGTCATTTACATCTGGGGTTACAGTTGAAATCATTTGAGCATATGAACTCAGGAGGAAATATTTCAGTCTAGCCCCTTTGAGGACATGCCAAAAGCAAAGATTAATTGAAGTAAACATTCTGCTTTATTGAAATAGATCCCTTTGTTACTTTGTGATAATTGTGACATCCCTTTCTTAGTAGTAATTCATTCTTTATAATTGTCACTCACAGGTTATGGCATACTGCCTGTCTGGGAAAAGATAATGAAGTAATGGTATTTGGTGGGAGCAAAGATGATTTACTTTTTATGGATACAGTAAGTAACATATCCCAAAATTTCCTTGACTGTTTATTATTAAAATTAAAAGACTGAATAATGAGACATTGAAACTGCAGTATTATAAACCTTTCCCTAAAATGGGCAAAGATTCAGATATAATAATGACTTCTTTTAATGAATTGTTACTTTCAGAGCTAATGGCTTTGTGGAATCATTTCAAATCAAGTTATGTCAATAAAGTAATATAAAATCAAAGCAGGACTGTTAATTCTATTATCCTTCTCATCAAAGACAATTTCTTAAACTATCCTTGTTGTTAAGCTGGAGAAATATTTCAGACTGGTTGATGATTGGACCCAAAGAAGAGAGATTAGTGAATGCATGTCAACTTGGAGTGAGGCCTTTGGTGGAGTACTTAGCTCTCTGCTGTTTGACATAAGAATCTGGTGATGATGGTCATGCAGAAAATGTAAATACACTTCACCAGAAAACTCCTGAGAACAGCTTTATAGTTACTTCTGACTTCTGCAACTCAGAAAGATTTTCTCCCCCTTGCTGGACATGTCAATCTCAGGGTTATTGTTTAGTTACCTTTGCTTTCAGGGAGGTAAATAAAAAGTGGAGACAACAATGCCTGGCCCAAGGCTCATGTTCAAGTCACTCCTTTAGCTCCTACTTTAGCAGATAGCCATTTTTGCTGAATAGTGGAAGGGTACATAGAATTACCCTTTTCCATCCAGGTGAAGCTCAGGCATCACCTTGAATATGACTTTTCCAAATTCCTTTGCTTGCCAGCTGGACTGAACTGGCTTCTAACTTGTGAATGGCCAGAGCCAAACAGAGCAGACCAGAGACAGGGGAGTCAGGAATCAAACAAATTTAATTTCAAGATGAGGAAAATGACTGGTAATCAAGGTGGCAAACTACTCACATTTGCTGGCACCCTGCCCCTTTTGGAGGGACCTGCTTTAGTGTAACCAAATCTCAATAGTTATACCAGTGGCTACATAGTGAGCTATAGCCCTGACAAAGAAGGGCAACAATGAGTCCAGTTTGACTCATGACCAGAACATGGATACATCAGGTGCTTGTTTAAGTTCAGAGAACACCTGATGCTGGTCAAAGCAATACAATAATTATATGAAACAGTTCTGGGATTTTGTTGTAACTGAGAACATCCAGAGGATGAATACAAAGGATTGTTGTAATGTCAAGCTCAGAGCACAGCTTGCTTGCTCTGGAAAACAGGTTGTCTCCTAATATCTTGATATCCTCTAGTTACCAGTGCTCTATCCCTCCACTCCCTTGTATTATTCTCTTTATATTTATTCTGTAAATACTGATACACATAATTCATCTGTTTACCTTTTCCCTTTCCCTTTTCACTCTTTCTATTTTTATTCTTAGTTCCTAGCATAGTGCTTGAGAGTAAGAAAAACCTGACAAATGCTTATTGGTTGATACATAAAATAAGTCTGGCCCATGTGGTTGTCTGAAGCAGTCCAAGAACTCATTTTTCTATTTCTACCCTTAAACATTCTTTTTCTTGTACCATGCTACTTGCCTTGTACCTTTTACTACTTGTTTTTTAACATAATTTTATTTTGTATTTTGTTTAGGGTCACTGTAATGATTTATTGATCTTTCAAACTCAACCATATTCACTTCTTAGGTAAGTCAATTTTTATTTCTCTATCAGATATATTTGTTATTAATTTTCCCAAATGGTATATTTTTCTGTTTGCTGGAAAACAGTAGGCTTCTTTGAGTATTCTGTGAATAACATAGATTGAAGCCCCAGGATTGTTAATCTTTTTGTATTTACTTACTTGTGCAAGCTCTTTGAAAGAATGCTTATTTTTGCATTTGTTTCCCAAGTGATAAGCATAATGCATAGCCCAAAACAGGCACTATGTTTTGTTATTTTAAATACTTGCTGATTGAATGTTATGTTTAAATATTTCATGTTTCTTCTGAGTCTAAGAACTTGGGACTAATTTCTTTATAGGTTATGTCTCGACTGCATTGGTAAAAATGCTATCATCTTAGAAAGTCAGATAACCTTATTACCTCCAAAGCTTCTTCAGCAAGTCCTCAAAAAAATAACATTTTGGACTGCAACTAATCATCGACAAGAACAAAGAGCCAAAACCGAAGAAACAGACAAATATCTTTGAATTAATATGTTATATATTTAATGTTTAACATTTTGGAAAAGACTGCTGTTAATATAAATTTAATTCTGATCTTCCCCTCAAATAGTATTTGACACCAAAAAAAAGATATTTTTGGTGGAATTCTGTAACAATGATGGATGTTAGATGCAAGAATGACAGATTAATTTAAAATTTTAAGAACAAGCCACCTTTCAAAAAAATTAGAGTAAAGTCATTACTCTGGAAAATTAATAATTAACAACAAATAAGAATTTATTCTATTGTTCATTCTTTACTGAAAATATTATGCAAAATTCAGGAAAATAAGAGATTAGTCTAAGGACTTAAGGAATCTGATGAAATACATGTACCCTGAAATGTTATATATTGTATTTTGTTATTGATTTTCAGGGAGACTAAATCCTCTATAGTAACTTAACAAACAATCTTAAGTTTCTCATTATAACCTCATATATATTGCTGAAGTTAGCCATGAAAACACATATAATATTTTGTGATATCAAACATTGAACTGTCCTGCCTTTTTACATATTTATTTTTCTGAGATCTTTATCACCTTAAACAGCTGAGAAGTAAAGTTAACTATAATGGATGGTATCAAATGTCCAGTTAATTTTGTTTATATCAGCAACATGGTAATATGAGTGAAGTAGCAAGTAGGTTATGTAATAACCTAAAGTTCTGTAAAAATATAATTTGCCTCATAAGAATACTTACTGTAATTTTTTTAAGTTGAGTGAAAGATGATAACTCAATAGCAATTCAGTGTAATTCCTTCTAAAATATAGAAGTGTGAAGCTCAGGATAGTTGAGCGATGAATGTATAGTATCTCACTTTATTCCTTGATACTGCTACTTATGTGGCAATGGCAGACTAGATTAATGTCAAATTTTTAAAAACTACACTAAAGAATGTCATCTTAGCATGATGTCACCACAGTCTTCCATTTTATTTGAATCTCCTCTGTTCTTGATCTTTATTCCAGTATTGAAATTATTCTCTGAAGCCAACATACTATATTTGAAATGTATTAGCATAAAGTCATTTCTACATTGAAAATGCAAATGATAATATAGCTTGTTTTATCTCTAGCTACTGAAAGTTTTTAGAGATATATTTTACATATAATAGTGTATTTGAATGTGTGAAATTTATATTTTTCTGCATTAAAATATTTATTGTATAAGATATAGAAAATTACTATTTTTCTATTTTTGGTCAGTATTAATAGTCATTATTAGTGTTAGCTGAGCAAAGAATTTTTGAATCCCAATTTTTCATTAGTTTTGTTTTTATAGTCTGAATAGCAGATTTTGGATGCAGGATTTATATCTTATATATGTGATTTATATCTTAGAGGAAATTTTTATGACTACATAATATAGTTGAGCCATATTTTTATATTGACTTTACCTAAGAAAACATTGAATAGACATGAAATTAGTGTTTAAGGGATTTGAGTCATCTCTTAAAAGCATCTGATTTTATATATATATATATATATATATATATATATATATATATATATATATATATATATATATATATTCATTCTTCAGAAAGTGGAATTCTACTGCTGTTTCATTGGCTTTAAAATATATAGTACCTGTTTTCAGAAATAAGCATTTTAATTTGTATAGGAGAAAAACTGTGTTACTTGAGATATTTATTTTAGGTGGTTGTTTTTTATTTAAAATATACTTTCTTTTCTAAACAGTATATTTTAGAAGGATCAGACTGATGCTATTTTAAGTTGATGACTTTGAGACATGATATTACTTGAAAAAGTTTTATATCCTGCAAGCTAGAAATGTTTCATTATAGGAATGACTAGGAATATTCTCTCCATTCTCCAGTTTCACTGCCCAGAGTGAGGATTTTCTTAATGTCAATAGACCTGTTAAGAACTCCAGAAACCTGCAAAGCTAACTTTTTAAGTTTTGTTTTTGAAGAAGTGTGTTCATCTGGTTTTACAAAAAGGCTTAATTTCATTTAGCCTCCATTTCTTTGGCTAAAATGGATCCAGAAATTTAGAAGGTGACTCATTTGTGAACATTGATGGTTCCTCTAAGGCTACTTTAATAAGTAAGATACCCTTAACCTGACTCATAGAGAACAGGATGTCTTGCTCTTTTTATTGTACCCCACAAGCTATCCTTCTTGATGCTGTACATTTAAAGTATGGTGTAGTGGTCATGTTAGAAAGTCTTTTAATTAATTTAGATGTTCATATTAGTTAATTTTCAAACAATATCTCTAGCTTTTGTTTCCATGACCACATACTCTAATACTAATCTTATAACTTAATATTCTAGTGCTTGCCTCCTCTTTCCCCTTGTTCTCTACTCATACTTATACTTCCCTTCAAAAGACCTGTATGGAATGATTTAAAGCATATTTATGGAAATGGAATGGTGATGCATAGTATGTTCATGCTTTCTATCAAATGAAGAAGTTGGATTAAAAAATATTTTTGGAAATGGATAAAAGAGGTAGAGATATGCTTCTCCAATTTTTAAAAATGTTTTCTTACTTATCTACATGTAATTTTATTCTTTTGGAATTTCCAGTTTGTTAAGATTTTCTTGACATTCAGGTAAAACTCCAAAGGCATTTTATTTAAATCTTCTACACTAGGAAATTTAGAAGGATTATCAGTGATATTCTAGATTACTTGTTTCAGTGAAAAACTATTTTAATCCTCCAATTGAAATCATCTTAGCCAAAGAAATATTATTAATGTTTCTGCATTCTGTTAGACTTAAAAGAACAGTTCAAAAACAAAGAAAAGAGTTAGGATTTTTGGTGTTTTTTTGTGATTTTTTTTCTGTTAAGAATGTTAAGTAGGGGGAAGTGACATTAAAACAAGATAGAGTAAATGGTGAAGTTGGGGAAAAAATATACTATGAGAATTTTTGCAATCTACTATATAGGAAAAAATAATACTCAAAATGTCCTTAACCCCCAAATACAAAGAAACTTAAAAGTTGTTGATTTTATGCCAACCATAATCAAAGATGCATTTAGTACAATGTTTGTATAATAAATGTGTTTGGAAAATCTGTAATTCTTTGTTATCAATTATAAATTAAATAAAATAATTTGCTTTTATTAATAGTAACTAATTCAGAGTGGCAAGTGCAGTGTTTTTATTAAAATTTTAAAACACAGGTTCATAGATATATTTGGAAGGAATCCTAGAAATTTTTTTTCCTTTAAAAGATTTTATTTAGAGTTTTACAATTTTTTCCCAATCTTACTTCCCTCCCCCACCCCCCATTGATCCAAATTGAATATGATGAGAGAGAAATCATATCCTTAAGTAAGAAAAATAAAGTATAAGAGATAGCAAAATTACATAATAAGATATCAGTTTTTTTTTCTAAATTTTTTTCTAAATTAGAGGTAATAGTCCTTGGTCTTTGTTCAAACTCCACAATTCTTTCTCTGGATACAGATGGTATTCTCCATTGCAGACAGCCCCAAATTGTCCCTGATTGTTGCACTGATGGAATGAGTTGAGTCCATCGAGGTTGATCATCAGCCCCATATTTCTGTTAGGGGTGTACAGTGTTTTTCTGGTTCTGCTCATCTCACCCAGCATCAGTTCATGCAAATCCCTCCAGGCTTCCCTGAATTCCCATCCCCTCTGCTTTCTGATAGAACAATAGTGTTCCATGACAAACATATACCACAGTTTGTTAAGCCATTCCCCAATTGAAGGACATTTACTTGATTTCCAATTCTTTGCCACCCACAAACAGGGCTACTATGAATAGTTTTGTACAAGTGATGTTTTTACCCTTTTTCATCATCTCTTCAGGGTATATACCCAGTAGTGGTATTGCTAGATAAAAGGGTATGCACATTTTTGTTGCCCTTTGATTCGTAGTTTCAAATTGCTCTCCAGAAAGGTTGGATGAGTTCATAGCTCCACCAATGTATTAGTGTCCCAGATTTCCCACATCCCTTCCAACACTGATCATTGCCCTTTCTGATCATATTGGACAGTCTGAGAGGTATGAGGTGGTACCACAGAGATGCTTTAATTTGCATTTCTCTAATAAGTAATGACTTAAGAGCAATTTTTCATGTGACTATGAATCATTTTGATTTCCTTATCTGTAAGTTGCCTTTGCATATCCTTTGACCATTTGTCAATTGGGAATGACTTGTTTTTTTAAAAAACTTGACTCAGTTCTCTGTATATTTTAGAAATGAGTCCTTTGTCAGAAATACTAGTTATAAAGATTGTTTCCCAGTTTACTACATTTCTTTTGATCTTGATTACAGTGGTTTTGTCTGTGCAAAAGCCTTTTAATTTAATGTAATCAAAATCATCTAGTTTATTTTTAGTGATGTTCTCCATCTCTTCCTTGGTCATAAACTGCCCCCCTTTCCATAGATCTGACAGGTAAACTACTCCTTGATCTTCTAGTTTGCTTATAATATTGTCTTTTTTATGTTTAAATCCTGTATCCATTTGGATCTTATCTTGGTATTGGGGGTGAGGTGTTAGTCTAAATCTAAGTTTCTTCCATACTAATTTTCACTTTTCCCAGAAGTTTTTATTGAAGAAGAGTTTTTATCCCAATAGCTGGACGCTTTGGGTTTATCAAATAGCAGATTTCTATAATCATTTCCTGCTATTTCACCTAGTCTATTCCACTGGTCCACCACTCTATTTTTTAGCCAATACCAGACAGTTTTGATGACTGAAATTCTTGATTCTTTTGAACACTGACAGTTTAAGTGCCTTACCAAGTGTCATGGTGGGGCTAAGCCACCTTCTTTTGCACTTTTTTTTTCATTGAATCCCTGGAAATTCTTGACTTTTTATTTCTCCATATGAATTTACTTACAACTTTTTCTAACTTGTTAAAATAATTTTTTTGGAATTTTGATTGGCAGGGCACTAAACAGGTAGTTTAGTTTTGGTAGATTGTCATTTTTATTATATTAGCTTGACCTCTCCATGAGCAGCTGATGTTTGCCTAGTTATTTAAATCTGATTTTATTTGTGTGAGAAGTGTTTTGTAATTGTTTTCAAAAAGTTTCTGAGTCTGCCTTGGCAAATAGACTCCTAGGTATTTTATATTGTCTGAGGTTACTTTGAATGGGATTTCTTTTTCTAGCTCTTCCTGCTGTATCTTGCTAGTCATATATAGAAAAGTTGAGGATTTATGAGGGGTTATTTTACATCCTGCAAGACTTATTTTTCATAGTCATAGATAAGGAAATAGAAGTAAAGTTAAAGTAGCTTATACAAAGTTTATACAGGTAAGAATTAAAGAGCTGAGTTCAAAACTAGGGTCCTGACACTAAATACAATTTCATCGCCAAAATGGTCAGCAAAATCTCTTGAGGCTTCTGAACTCTCCTATCAATTTAGAAAATTAGTCTAGGAGGAACATAAAAACAGTCAATAAACATTTAAATTTCTATTATATGCTAAAGAGGATTTGGGAATACAAAGGTGAAAGCCTCTACTGGCCTCAAAGAGTTTACATTCTGTAGATGACTTCAGCAAGAAGGCCAGCTTGACCCAGGTAGAACACTTTAAGGACAGCATTTCCCAAACTGATTTGAAGAGTATCAGGGCACAATACAATGAATGCCAACAGAAGTTTGTTTATTTTTTTAATCTGAATCTATAATTTCACTGGCATGGGGAACTCCTTAGGGGGTAATGAAAGATTTATGGACTTGTCCATGATTTGCACCCAAGACAGCCTAACTTTAAAGGCTTATTTTTTTTAATCAACTGTGTCAGTAGGCTCTCAAATGGCTTTATTGCACACCCCATCTTATAAAATTTTTTTAAACATGTCCCCAATGTATGCAAATTCATTTATTTTTCACATGGTTCTAAATTCTATTTATTATTATATTTGGTTTTAATGGCTGTCAGACCTAAAAAAAAGCTATCTCACAAAGATTGAGATAGGAACTGGACCTTCTTTCAATTCCACTGATATAAGGAACTCCCTAGTGAGGAAACTCTTCCCATGCAACCTGATTCTATTGAACACTGACAGTTTAAATGCCTTACCAAGTGTCATACAGGCAGCATGTGTCAAAGGCAGAACTAGAATACAACTCAAGGATTGCTTTCTGTCTACTATTCCATACTACTGATCATATTAAATAAAGTTATATTACTTCAGGTGAAAGAAATACATCACTAGCTGAATTTAATAAACTGATATTTGGTGTGATCTAGCAATCATGTTTAAGGTTTTTGTTGAAATTTGGCTAGTAAATTTCTGTCTTTCTTGATTTTAATCTGTATTCATGTGAAATAAGTTGAAATAATTGCATTTTTATATTTAAACAAGTGGTTTCAAAATCTACTGAAATTTTTCATTTGGAAGATTTTTTTTTCTTCATATGTTCAGATTTATAGATCGCTTTGATTTCACTTAAGTTGTGCTTTTATTCTTTGGAACAGTGGTTCCGGGATTCGTTAAATAGAACATCAACTCACATGATGACTGCAGAGTTCTAGAAATGAAAATGTCCTTCTACTGTAAAACAAGATCAACCTTTTCAGATTCTGTTCCTGGACACCACCAGTTGTACAAATAATATTGCAAATTACCATCTCCTATACCAAACTTGAGTTGTTCTAGGAATGTTATATTTTCCATCAAATCTAGTGCATTGAACACATCAAATCCTTTCAATTTAGCCATAATGAGTTCATCATTCATTAGGTCCAGTAGTGGAGTCTCAGTATGAATGTTGTAGAAGGCATAAGCAGCTTTTAGACTTTTATGAATTGGGTGATGCATGACAGTGGAAGGTAACATGTAGAAGCTCAGGAAATCAGTTAACACTCCATTTGAACACTCTACTACAAATGTGTTGATAATATGATCCTGAGGCAGAAACCAATGGGCCACTTCCTCTTCATTCATCACAGGGGCAAGATGAAACTGCTTCAGATAGTTGTTAATTAATTCTTGCACAGCTTTGATATCTTTCGGCTCCATCGGTCTCAAGCCTGAAGTCTTTGTGACATCTGGAAGTCTGTATAGCTTCATTGTTCCCTGTAAAGTCATATTTCTACTCAAGTGAGAAAATTTCACTTCTACCAATTTTCTGGGATTTAGTGATTGATGCCAGTGTCTGCAAGTAGCCACTGGCTTAGGAAGTACCACTCCTGCTGTATAAACAGCTTGAAAAATCCCCTCCAAGTTGACTCTTCTAGTTATTTCTCTAATCAGCACTGGTGCTACCCGTTTTGATCTCAACTTCTTATGAACACAGAGAAAATTTATTTCTACCATCTTCTTCACACTGTCATAAATCCGAATGTTAGCTGGGATGGCACTTATGAACCCCACTAGTTTTTTGTTTGAAGAAACCCTAACTCCACAGTGCCACTGAGGCAGCCAGCCTGGAGGACGAAGAGCCCATAAGAGGAACTCAGGGGAATAATTGATCAAACCTGAACATATTGTCATCATCTTCTACATAATTTTCATTTAACAAGGTATATAATTCCTTGAGTACTTCAGCATTACTCAAGTCTAAGGTGTCCCACGTGAAACCCTGGGGTAAAGAATAAGGTTCTTGACGAATATTGTCCTTATCTGGTTCAATTGCACCATGAGATGTAACTACTTCATGAAGCTTGAGTACAGGTTGTGTATCCCAAAACTGATTATTTCCGTTTGTTAGCATCATCAATGTTTTTGGTAGGGCCCTGACATGCAGAGAGAAGTTCCATCGCCCTTTGAATATCCTGCAGTTTCTGCATCGGAATGGCTGGATTTTTGGAAGGCTGTTGAATTTTAATCTCCTGGGAATCAGATGCTGAATCTGATTTTGTGCCTCCAGAATTTGGTTTCTCCTTTTATCCTCTTCTGTTTCTTCTTTTTCTTTTTGGCTCCTAAATCCCCTCCAGGACTTCCGCGGGCATGCTCCTCCTCATTGTCTCCGTCGATGCCACAGGTGTCCTGGTCGTCCAGCTCCAGGCTCTGTTGGCTGGCAGCGGACTCGCCGTCCTCCGCCATGGCCCCGAGCGGCGGGAGCGGCCGGGGCGCCGGGAGCACCGCCCGTGGGAGTGCGAGCTCAGCCCGGGCGCCAGCAGCTCCCTCTAGCACCGCCGCCACCGCCCCGCCCCCCACCTCCCCATTTGGAAGATTTTTAAACAAGTTAAAATATCCTGTTTCCAAGTTTTTGAATTAGGCAGACATGAGTTTTTATAGCTAATAGACATCATTTTTGGCCACAAAATTATATATGGTCTCTATAGGTCCTCATACTATACATACCATACATACTATATACTACTAAGACATTGCTCAGTGAATAGCCAAGACACTCTTCTCCAAAAAAAAATTGCAAACTGTAAAAGACATAGGAAATAAATACATGAAAGACCACTCCAAATCACTCTTCAGAGAAATGCCAATCAAACAAACCTAAGGATTTCTCTTTCTAGCTCTTCCTGCTATATATTGCTACCCATATATAGAAAAGTTGAGGCTTTATGAGGGTTTATATCCTGCAAGACTTATTTTTTCATATCGTCATAGATAAGGAAATAGAAGTAAAGTTAAAGTAGCTTATACAAAGTTTTTACAGGTAAGAATTAGAAGAGTCAGGTTTCACTAGTTTGGCCTTAATAAAAAATTAAATTAAACATGGTGTTAACCTTCAGAGTTTGTCTTAATAAGTGACAAATATTAATTAGCTTCCAGAATCTGATCTCAAGAAGAAAACAAAATTAGGTTAACATACACATTTATTAGATTTCTTTAAACTCACAGATTACAGAGACCCGGCTAGAAAACAGGTTCTCAAAATAAAGTTTTGGAGAAGATTCTATTAAAATTCCATTAACAGAAGGCAGAATCTAAAAAAGCTGCTGAGTTTGTCCATCAAGGAAATGGCCTTCTACTCAGGATAGAGCTGCCTCCTTCCAACTGAGGACCTTAGTGCCTTATCAGTTATGTCCAAGACTTCTAAGAGGATATGAATCTTCCCTCTCCAGGACCATTGATACAAAGGGAAGAGTATTATTTATTATTAGGAGAAAAAGCAGATAAAATTTATATTTGTTTTTAGGTGATGTCAACAACTTCATATCCAGCAAACTGGCAAAAATGACAAAATATGAGAATGGTATATTTTGGAGAGGATATGCAGAGTCAAGAACATGAATATCTTGGTGGTAGAGCTGTGAATTGATCCAACAATTCTAGAAAGCACTTTAGAATTATGCTAAGATAATGACTAAAATGTGATACTCTTTGAGAACCCACTATTAGGCATATAACCCAAGGAGGTGAAAGACAGAAAAGTGTTATGTACATTAAAGTAGCTCCTTTGTGACAACAACTAGTAACAAAATAGATGCCACTGGCTGAGGAAAGGATACGTTGTGATATGCTAATCTTATGAAGTGTGATTACATCTTAGAAGAACATGTAGAATACAGGGAAATATACACAATGGCCAAAAGTAAATGGAAAGAATGACAGCAAACAAAATCAAAACCGAACACTATGATTATAATGCTCAAACTTGGTTCCAAAGAGATATGAGAATGCATAGCCTTTACCTTTTTGTAGAAGTGGCAACGATTATGCCAAGGAAAATGTGAATGACTGAATTCAGGAGAAACATGAAAAAACCCATCACTCTGACCCAGAAGGAATTTATTTACAAAAAAGTTCAAGTATTGCTGTAAGCTAAAGGAAAAGAGAGATAAGGATCAGGAATGTTGATCCTTAAGCAGAGAAGAAAGCTAAAGGAAAGAAAAACAGTCTTGAGAGGTTAACAGTAAGGAAAGGTATAGGAGGGGCAACTAGGTGGCACAGTGGATAGAGTACCAGACCTGGAGTGAGGAGGACCTGAGTTCAAATTTGGCCTCAGACACTTAATAATTACCTAATTGCATGACCTTGGGCAAGTCACTTAATCCCATTGCCTTGCAAAAACTAAAAAAAAAAAAAGGAAAATTTGGGGGATCATGCACCTCTAGAGAGGGCTGCCCTCCCAAGGCAGAAGAGAAACTCAACTGAATAGGTGAGAAAGGGGACCTAGGGAGACACAGGAAGACACAAGAAGCTCAGAAAGCAGAGATGAAGTATAATATTTCATTCTTTCTCTTTACACTAGGTGGAAGTGATAGAGCACTGGCCCTGAAGTCAGGAAGTAGATTCTAAATAAGAGTTAAGTCTTTTAAAGAGCAATCTTTAAAATACTGTTCTATAAAATGCTCTCAGGGCGGAGCCAAGATAGCTACAAGAAAGGATCCAGTCTTAGGCTCTCTCTGATAAAACTCATAAGCCAAAGACTCTAACTAAACTTTCCAGAGACAGAACCCACAGAGGGACCCAGTGAGGCAGTTTTTGCTCCCCGGGGTTGGAGGGGTGGCTCGCCAAAGCGAAAGAACTTAAGCCTCCTGGAGGCAGCCCCAGGGTGCTGGAAGCTGTGGCTCACAGCAGCGGGGGAGTCTCCTGAGCTACACCCCAGGGAGCATTGGGCACAAAGTGGGGGAACAGCAGGGGACCTCTGCCAGAGGGAGCACGTGGAGCCCAGCACTCAGGGCACACAGTGAGCAGCTTGGTCTTTCAGCGGCCCAGATCCTGAAACAGAAGCAGGAGCCCCCAGGGCATGAGCCCATTGATTCTAGGGAGGGGAGTGAAGAGAGAGACTGCAGAGCTCTGTCCTCTGTCCCTGGAACAGGACTCTGGGGTTCTGAACACATTCAAATCCTGATCGCAGTTTAGGCCCCCCCATAGAACAACAGCCCCCCCACCTCAGCCCCGTGGCAGAAGGGGGCACATATGGTCATTCACAGACCAGGAGGGAGGACAGAGCCTCACACACTGAGAACCTTGTGGGAGTGTCCCAAAAGCTCAGGAAGCACCCCAAAACCAGGCCCAGGCTGGGAAAATGAGCAAGCAGAGAAATAAGAGGAACATCATGGAGAAATATTTTGCAAATGAGCCCAAGAAGGATCAAAATACTCAGTCTGAAGATGAGGAAACACAAGCTCCTGCATCTAAAGACTCCAAGAAAAACAGATATTGGGCTCAGGCTATGACAGAGCTCAAAAAAGACTTTGAAAATCAAATGAGGGAGTTGGAAGAAAAACTGGGAAAAGAAAGGAGAGAGATGTAGGAAAAACATGAAAATGAAGTCAGCAGCTTAGTCAAGGAAATCCAAAAAAAATGCTGAAGAAAATAGCATGCTAAAAACCAGCTTGGGTCAAATGGATAAAACAGTTCAAAAAGTTATGGAGGAGAAGAATGCTTTAAAAAGCAAAATTGGCCAGATGGAAAAAGAGATAAGAAAACTCTCTGAGGAGAACAAATCCTTCAGACAAAGAATAGAATTCAGGGAGATTGAGGAATTTACCAGAAATCAGGAATCAATATTCAAAACCAAAAAAAAGTGAAAAATTAGAAGAAAATGTGAAATATCTCATTGAAAAAACAACTGATATGGAAAACAGACTTAGGAAAGATAATTTAAAAATTATTAGACTACCTGAAAGTCCTGATCAGGAAAAGAGCCTTGACATCATTTTCAAAGAATTACTACAGGAAAATTTCCCCGACATTCTAGAAGCAGAGGGCAAAATAGAAATGGAGAGAATCCACTGATCCCCCCCCCCCCCGAGAAAGAGATCCCTAAAAACCAACCCCTAGGAATATTATAGCCAAGTTCCAGAACTCTCAAGTCAAAGAGAAAATATTACAAGCAGCCAGAAGGACACAGTTCAAATATCGTGGAGCTGCAGTCAGGATCACACAGGACTTAGCAGCAACTACATTGGAAGCTCGTAGGGTTTGGAATATAATATACTGGAAGGCAAAAGAGCTTAGAATGCAGCCAAGAATGAACTACCCAGCAAGGCTGAATATCCTCTTCCAGGGAAAAAGATAGACTTTCAATGAACCAGGGGAATTCCAAATGTTCCTTTTGGAATGGCCAGAGCTGAACAGAAGGTTTGATCTTCAGATACAGGACTCAGGTGAAGCATGGAGATTGGAGGAGAAGGGGAAAATATGAGGGACTTAATGATGATGAACTGCATGTATTCCTGTATAGAAAAATGACACTGATAATGCTCATATGAACCTTCTCAATTAACGGAGCAGGTAGAAGGAGCTTTTATAGATGAAACACAGGAGAAAGCTGAATTTGAAGATAAAATATGGTGTAAAAATGGAGTCAATAGAAAAAAAAGGGAAATGTAATGGGAAAAAGAAAAAGGAGAGGGGGGAATAGGCCAAGATATTTAATATAATAAGATTTTTCTTTATTCCAATGAGCTATTGCAATGATATGGAAGGGGGGGAAGGCAAAGGGGAATGAGAGAATCTTCGCTCTCATCAGAGGTGGCTAGGAGAGGAACCAGCATATATACTCAATGGGGTATAGACATCTGGAGTAAGAAGGAGGGGGGAGCAGGGGGAAGGGGTGGGGATGTGAATAAAGGAGGAGAGGGTGGAGCATGGGGGGAAAGTGGTCAGATATAACATTTTCTTTTTTACTTCTTGCAAGGGGCTGGGATTGGAAGGCTTGTCCAGGACCATAGGGCCAGGTGAATTCTGGGCTTAAGGGGTGGTATGGTGGCTCAGGACCTCTTGGCCCCAGGGCCAGGGATCTGTCTGCTGTGCCACTCAGATACCCTACAGCAGAGTCACAGTGAAAGTATAGAGAAAATATAGTACATGGTAGTGGAGAAATAAGAAAGGAGGGAGTTGCGATCAGCAGTGGCAATGGTGGAAAAATATGGAAGTAACTTTTGCGATGGACTTACCATAAAGAATGTGATCCACCCATGACAGAGTTGTTGGTGTTGGAACAAAGACTGAAGCACATTTTTTATTATTATTTGGGGGAGGTGCAGGGCAAATGGGGCTGGGTGGCCTGCCTGGAGTCACATAGCAGGGTGATCTTTGGGTGTCTGAGGCCGGATTTGGACCCGGGTGCTCCTGGCTCAAGGGCCAATGCTCTGTCCGCCACCCAGCCACCCCTACTATTATTCCTATTTTATTTTATTTTATTTTGCGTCTTTTTTTCCCCTTCTTTTTGGTTTTTGCAGGGCCGTGGGGATCGGGTGGCTTGCATGTCACATGGCTGGGTGACTGTTGGGTCTATGGGGCTGGATGTGGGCTCGGGTGCTCATGGCTCCAGGGCTTGTGCTTCAACCATTGTGCCACCTGGCCATACCTACAATTATTACTATTTTTTTTAATTTTAATTTTTTTCTCTCCCCTTTACTTTATCGCTCAAGCAAGTCAATATTCATGGGGGGAGGAGGGGTATTTTGTTTACTCTTAAACAAGAATATTTTATTAATGTAAAAAAACATTTGTACAAAATGAGAATAAAAAAATAAAATAAAGAAAAAAATGCTCTCTTGGTTCTTTTAAAATCTTCTTTGACAAAAATCCTTTCATAATATCTTAAAACAGAGCAATATTCTATTAATATGGTATAAATTGTTCAGCTATTAAGCAATTATTGCCGCCCTCCCCATTAATTTCTAGTTTATAACTACTACCAAATGAGCAGCTATAAATATTTTTGTAAATATAGGTCCTTTTTTCTCTTTTTTTCAACTCTTTGGGGTATAAGCATGTTGTGATGCAGATTCTTCCCCATGGTTAGCATTCCACCATTCAAAATAAGCTTTCTAGGGCAGCTAGGTGGCTCAGTGGATAGAACACTAGCCCTGAAGTCAGGGGGATCTGAGCTCAAATCCAGCCTCAGACACTTAATGATTGTCTAGTGTGTGACCTTGGGCAAGTCACTTAACCCCACTGCCTAAAATAAATAAAAATTTAAAAAAAATACTCTCTTTCTTTGTCCCCTTGCCTCTTCCCCCTTTCCTCCTGCCATTTCTCAGATGGCTTCCTAATCAGAAGCTGGCTTCTCACTTCCTCCAATCAAACTCAAAAATATATAGGTCAATATTTAGGAAATATCTAGAACTGCATAAAACTCAGCCAGAACACCCATAGGCAATAGCAGCATAGGCAACAAAGCCAACCTTCAAAACATTGTGAAAAGAGATTGACCAGGGGCTGCTAGGTGATGCAGTGGATAAAGCACCGGCCCTGTAGTCAGGAGTACCTGGGTTCAATAGCTGTGTGGCCTTGGGCAAGCCACTTAACCCCATTTGCCTTGCAAAAAAAAAAAGAAAAAAGAAAAGAGATTGACCAGTGACAAGAATATCCTTTAAGACTGTCCAGAGGCAGAATGAGTGATTGTAAGAATGGTTGTAAGCTCACTGTGGAACCTTTGGGATCCCTGGAGAAGAACAGTGACCAGTACTGTTGGGACAGTTAGGTGGCAAAGTGGATAGAGCACCAGCTGTGGAATCAGGAGGACCTGAGTTCAAATTTGGCCTCAGATACTTGATACTTATTTGGGCATGTTACTTAACCTTGTTTGCCTTCTCCAGGGCCATCTCCAGTCCTGATTCAAATCTGGCCTTTGGACTCAGATGGCCCTGGGAGAGAAGGTGAGGCTGGTGATTTAGCACAATATTGGTCACTCAAATCTAGTTCACCTGTCTGTCATGATATTACCTCCCTGATTCTTCTTTGAGAATGAAGGACAAACAACAACAACCAGCACAAGCATGCTATAAATATTTTTGTATATAAGAGAACTTTTCTCATATCACTGAAGTGGTCATATATTTGAATTTGCCTTATTTGAAGTGATACTTAAATAAAATATGGTCATTGCTTCCAGTCTGTTAGAGAAATGAGTTAGAATTTGAATAGTGAACTCCTTTGATCAATTAATTCATTATTTGCATTAATTGACACCTATCGCTGAACATTGGGTAATAAATTCAAGGATGAAACAAGGATTTCCATTTTATATTATTAGAAATACTTCAGGGTGGCTAGGTGGTGCAGTAGATAAAAAACTGGACCTGGAGTCAGGAGTACCCGGGTTCAAATCCGGTCTCAGACACTTAATAATTACGTAGCTGTGTGGCCTTGGGCAAGCCACTTAACCCCATTTGCCTTGCAAAAACCTAAAAAAAATACTTCAATAAAGACATGAAAAAAGGAATTGAAAGAATAGCCAAAACAAAGAATATGCAGAGAATAAAAAAAATTTTAAAAAGATCACTTTTTGCAGATGACATAATGATGTACTTAAAGAATCTTAAAGAATCAAGTAAAAAATTCATTCAATTAATAACCAGCAAATAAATACACACAAATCATCAGCATTTTTAATATTTCAACACAGTATGAAGAGATAAATTCCATTAAATATTACCACAATGTATAAACTACTTGGTAGTCTCCCTTCCAAAAAAAGTTAGAATTATATAAATAAAATGACAAATAAATGAGATTGTTTTTTAGGTGTTTTTGCAAGGCAAATGGGGTTAAGTGGCTTGCCCAAGGCCACACAGCTAGGTAATTATTAAGTGTCTGAGACCGGATTTGAGCCGGGTACTCCTGACTCCAGGGCCGGTGCTTTATCCACTTCGCCACCTAGCTGCCCCAGACTATTACTTTTAATTTAGGAAAAAAGACCCATTATCTTATTATGTAGTTTTGCTATCTCTTACACTTTGTTTCTTCCTTAAGGCTATGATTTCTCTGTCATCACATTCAACTTATTTGGAAACAATGTAAAGACTGACAGACTGCCTTCTGTGGGGGGTGGGGGAGGGGAAAATTGTAAAATTTAAAATAAATAAAAATCTTTCTTTTAAAAAAAGAAAAAAGGGGCGGCTAGGTGGCGCAGTGGATAAAGCACCGGCCCTGGAGTCAGGAGTACCCGGCTCAAATCCGGTCTCAGACACTAAATAATTACCTAGCTGTGTGGCCTTGGGCAAGCCACTTAACCCCGTTTGCCTTGCAAAAACACCTAAAAAAAAATGAAGTGTTTGGTGGGAGGGAGTAGAAGGGAGGTGGGCACCTACCTTTCTCAGGAGGTTCAAATGAGTAATCTGTAAAACCCTTGGCATGTACTAGGCTTGTTCCCTCCCCCCTCTGCCAAAGCAGGGACCTGGGGCTGAGTGTCGACTTGTCACAGCCGTGCTCCCTCCCCGAGCCAGCGCAGAGGAGGCTTAGCCCCTCGGGTAGGATAAACTACCCTCTTCTGCTTGTGCAGACCGGCTCGCGCGGCCTCTTCTAGTCTGGGCACCCAGAGGGGGCGCCGGGCCTGGCACAGCGCGGGCTCATTCAGGGCTGCACAGGCGGCTTCCTCGGCCCTCTCAGTGCCCGCTGGCGGCTTCCTCGGCCCTCCTCTTCCTTTGCTTCTCCAAAGAGAGGTCTTGAGGAGCCCCTGCCTCGACCCGCAGCTGCGTCGGCCCTGTCCCTTCCCGGCTCGCACTCTGGCCCCGGTCGGCGCTGGTAAGGTCCCTTCGGCATCCCGGCTCCAGGCTCCTCTCGGCCCAGCCAGGCTTTGGGGGGCGGAGGGCCCTGGAGGACCAACACTGGGGGGCGCTGGCAGCCCCGCTGGGCTTCCGCAGCTGCGTCCGGGGCCGGCCTCGGGAGAAGCTGCGCGTCCCGCTCCGAGGCACAGAGCGGGGGCCGTGCGGCGGAAGCTCGGGCTCGGGCCGGGGCGGTTCTCGCGGGCGAGCCCAGGCCAGGCCGGGCCCTTGACGCTGGCCAGGGCCATCCCAGGGGCGGCCTCGGCGGAGCGGCCCGAGCCAGGGCTTCGGAGCCGAGCGCTCCCGGCACCTGCGGCCCCGGCTCCCTGCCCCTGCCGGCGCAGCCCACGTCCGAGGCCGCCGGCCGGCTCGCGGGGGCCCTGGTGGGGCCGAGGCTGACGCGACTCCGGGGCTAGTGGGCGGTGGGCAGGCCGGGCCCGCGGCCCCCGGCCCGCGGCCCCCGGGGGGGCGCTTGTCTGCGTTCCCTCTCCCCGGGGCCGCCAGACTCAGTGGTTTTTGAACAAAGAACAAACCAAAATGGCTGATGGAGAGGAGGAGGAGCTGCAGGTGGCGGAGCCGCCGCCGGGGCCGGGGCCCGCAGACCAGGAGAGCCCGGAGCTTCTCGAGGCGTCCACTCCAGCCGAGCGCAGCGGCCACGTCGCGGTCAGCGACGGGCAGTACATGCTTGTCTGGGGCGGCTACAAGGTCGGTAACCAAAGCACGGGGCTCGGTGGCCTTGGCCCGGCGCGGCCTCTCCCGGGCTCAGCCCGCTCCCCTCCGGCAGGCCCGCGGGGCCAGACCCTTCCCAGTGATGTTTGTGAAGATGCATAAAATAAAATTGCTAGCTTACAAAGGAAAGTAACCGATTGAAATACACTTTATTTATATACACACGTACACACACACACACACACACACACCCCATATTAATAAATTAGAATCTTAAAACTCCCGTGTTAGGGAGATTTCCCAGAGAGAAGTTTTATTTCTTCTTCCAGCAAGCCAGCATTTGTCAAATGACCACCTGTCAAATGTCTGTGCTGACCGCTGTGTGGGAGGTAGAAGAAATGAAAGGATAAGGGGGAGCAGACAAATATCTACTTTACTGTATACAGAGAATCCAGAGTAGTTTAGTTATATGGGACACAGGGACATCGCAGCTGAGGGAATGGGGGAAGGATTCCTGTAGAAGGAGGCAGAGGTGAGGGGGAGGACGTGCTGGTTTGGGAAATGGCCAAGGCAGGGAGACAGGCATCATGTGTCAGCAACAATGAGAAGGCCAGTTTCCTCAGTTGCATAAAAGGAGGTAGGGGAAGAAGTGTCCAGTGACAAATAAAGATGAGCTTTCTGTGAAGAACCTAAAAATGCTAAACAGAGGAATTTATATTTTATCCCACAAGCAATAGACTGTTGGAATAATGTAATCAGGAGGTGATGAGGATTGAACACTGTGAGTAGGGAGAAGAGGTTGTATGGATGTGATGGTTGAGATGACAAGATTTGACAATCTGGGAAACTGGAAGGAAAGTGGTACCTCTGAGAAAAAGTAAAATCTGGAAGTTGTGAGAGTTGTGGGGTGGGGAGGTGAAGGATGGATGATGAGATCTCTTCTAGCCATGTTGGATTTGCAATTTTTTCCAGGACATCCAATTTGAAATGGCCAGTGGGCAATTGGTGATGAAAGAAAAAAGAATATTTTGTGAAATAACCCATAAGTTGGGGCTTTCAACATGAATGAGGAGCATTCAGTCATGTAGAAGAATAAACTGGTAGAGTCATCAAAACTAAGTGTCTTGGAAGAGAATGATCACCAGGATCAAATACAAGCTAAGTGAGAAGGATGAGGACTGAGAAAAGACATCATATTTTGCAATTAGGAGATTGTTATTAATTTTGGAGAGAGCAATTTCACTTGAGTGATGAGGTCAAAAGCTATAATAGCAACAGGTTGAAGTGTCTTTCCTTTTCTCTTTGGGCACCCTCAGATGTTCTGAGTGCCCAAGGTGAGGGCATATAATATTGTTTTGATCCTGAGGATTGGATTGACAAACAACAACTGTTACTAGCAATTTCTCTTAGCACTTTTAAAATGCTTTCCTGTTAGTCTGGAAAAGCTAGTTTTGGAAATCTTTGACCAATTAAGACCAGTTACACTTGGTATTTCCAGTTTAGTCTAGTATCTCTCTGTCTAAACCCTTCCCTTTTATTAGGGAAGCATCACACATTGTAGGGGATAGAGCACTAGAGTTGGAGCCAGAAAGATGGGTTTAAATCCTGTCTCAGACAGTTAGTAACTGTAACTATTAGTAACAAGTGTCTCTGTCTTAGCTTTAGTTCCAGGTTTACTGTGTAGATAAAATGAAATACCTGTAAAACGCTCTGCAAATTTTAAAGAATGGTAGTGTTGGGCAACTTTTATGGTTTAAATTTAGGACTGAATGCAAGTATTGTGATTCCAATTCCAATATTTTTTTCTATTAAATAGTTGTCAGGGATTTTTCTAAAGTATAGATTTGACCCTACTCAGTTTTAACTCTTAAGATCAAATATATACTTCCCTATTTAGAATTTAAAACCCTTCACAAGTTGACACCGATATGCCTATCCAGTCTTTTTTTATATGTTAACCTCTTCTAGTCTCGGGTCACCCAAATTTGCCTTTTTGATGTTCCTCACAGACAATACTATTCCATTTCCATCTTTGTGTACAATTGGACATCCTTGCTTCCACCTTAAAGTTCAGCTTAGGGCCGTTTCTACAGTAATATTTTTTCTTGACCCCTCCAATTGCTGGTACTTTCTCCCCATAAAATTCCTTTGCATTTATTTTTTATATAATTAAAAGTAGTGTATACAGTGGGTAGAGAACTGATTTTAAAACCTGGGTTCAAGGGGTGGCTAGGTGTCACAGTGGATAAAGCACTGGCCCTGGAGTCAGGAGTACCTGAGTTCAAATCTGGTCTCAGACACTTAATAATTACCTAGCTGAGTGGCCTTGGGCAAGCCACTTAACCCCATTTGCCTTTCACAAAAAAAAACCCTAAAAAAAAAAAACCTTGGGTTCAAATTTGACTTTTTTGATTCTAATGTGGCTTTTGATACAGTTTGTTAATTTCTCAGTGATTTAAGTATCTCTTCTATGAAGTTGCCAAAAAGATACCAACCTGTATTGGTAAAGAAGTTTCCTCACATGAGGAGTTCTTAGTACCAATGAAATTTCTGGTCTGGCCCCTATCCCTATCACTTTATACACACTGTCTTCCCAGATGGAATGTAAATTCTATTCAGAGTAGGGTCTATTTTATTTTTGTGTTTGTATACTTACTACCCAGCAAATAGGTAATAATAATTATTATATAATTGTAATTATAATAATTATATTAATAAATTGAAAGCTGACTTAGAGAATATGAAGAATGTTTTTCTCGTTGTATGATGATCAAATGACTGTCTTGAACTATAATGAAGGTATTTGATCCCAGTGTGATTAGAACTAAGGTCTTGAGGGGTGGCTAGGTGGTGCAATGGATAGAGCACTGGCCCTGGAGTCAGGAGTACCTGAGTTCAAATGTGGCTTCAGACACTTAATAATTACCTAGCTGTGTGGCCTTGAGCAAGCCACTTAACCCCACTGCCTTGCAAAAATCTAAACAACAACAACAACAACAACAACAACAACAACAACAAAAGAACTAAGGTCTTGGAACTGAGCTATTTTGTTCCCATTTTGACCCTGGTCAGTGGCCATAGGTTGTTGTCATAATGCCACCTATCTCTCCCAGATATGTACCTTTGATGACAAGGTCAGGCTCACAAAAGATATAAATAGAACATCAAAAATCTACCACAGGGGCGGCTAGGTGGCGTAGTGGATAAAGCACCAGCCTTAGAGTCGGGAGTACCTGGGTTCAAATCTGGTCTCAGACACTTAATAATTACCTAGCTGTGTGGCCTTGGGCAAGCCACTTAACCCCATTTGCCTTGCAAAAAATCTAAAAAAAAAAAATCTACCACAAATGCTAGGGGAAAAAGCACAAATTCTAAAAATGTTGTTATTAAAGTCTTCCTTTTGTAAGAAAATGAATTTTTTACTTATGTTGTTTTCAGTTAATGAAGTTCCAGTTTTTCACCTTTCTATCTCCCTATCCCTTCATTTGAAAATGTGAGGGAAAAAATTCTTGTAACAAGTTACTGTGTATAGTCAAGCAAAATTTATTCCTAATTTGGCCACAATAGTCAGTATAAAAGCAGTTATGAAGTGCCTACTATTTGCCAGGCATTGTGTGCTAAGCACTGGAAATTCAAAGAAAGGCATAAAACACAATCCCTCTTCTCGGGGAGCTCACAGTCTGATTGCAGAGTCAACTGGCAAACAACTTTATCTCAAGATATAGACAAAATAAACTGAACATAATCTCAGAGGGAAGGCATTATTAGCTTTCAGGGGGACTGATAAAGGCTTTTACCAAGAGATGAAATTTACCTAGAATAGAAGGAAATCAGGGAATCTAAAAGAGGGAGATGTGGCCAGAGCACATTCTATATATGGGGAACAGCCCAGAGTCAAGAGTGTTTAATAACAAGGAGACCAGTGTCGCAGTAAGGAGGAAGGGGTGTAAGATGATTGGAAAGATTTGGGAGGGGGAGGTGTGCTAATAGAGGTTTAAAAGTCAAAAAGAAGGTTTTACATCTGATCTTGCAGGTGCTAAGGAGTCATTGGAGTATACAGATGGTGGGGGCATGAGGAAACTGGTCAGATCTACACTTCAGGAAGGTCATTTTGGGAAAGATACTAATGTGGGGAGAGACTTGAGGTAGAGAGACCAACTAGCAGACTATTTCAGAAATCTGGGTGTGAGATGATGAGGACTTGCACTAGGGTGATTGGAGTGTTAGAAGAGATAAAGAGACATATTGTAGAAAAATTAGCATTACTTGGCTTCTAACAGTGTATGGGATGTGAGAAAGAATGACACCTAGATTGTTAGCCTGGATTAATTGGAGGATGGTTATGAAAGGAAATTTTTTCTTTTTTAGGTTTTTGCAAGGCAAATGGGGTTAAGTGGCTTGCCCAGGGTCACACAGCTAGGTAATTATTAAGCGTCTGAGACCGGATTTGAACCCAGGTACTCCTGACTCCAAGGCCGGTGCTTTATCCACTATGCCACCTAGCCACCCTATTTTGAGTTTTACAATTTTTTTTCCTAATCTTATTCCCTACCCCCCACAGAAGGCAGTTTGTCAGTCTTTACATTGTTTCAGTGGTATACATTGATCTAAGTTGAGTGTGATGAGAGAGAAATCATATCCTTAAGGAAGAAACATAAAGTATAAGAGATTGCAAGATCAGACAATAAGATATCAGTTTTTTTTCTAAATTTAAGGTAATAGTCCTTGGTCTTTGTTCAAACTCCACAGTTGTTTCTCTGGATACAGATGGATGCAGAGAGCCCCAAATTGTCCCTGATTGTTGCACTGATGGAATGAGTGAGTCCATCAAAGTTGAACATTACCCCCATGTTGCTGTTAGGGTGTACAGTGTTTTTCTGGTTCTGCTCATCTCACTCAGCATCAGTTCATGCAAATCCCTCCAGGCTTCCCTGAATTCCCATCCCTTCTGGTTTCTAATAGAACAGTAGTGTTCCATGACATACATATACCACAGTTTGCTAAGCCATCCCCCAATTGAAGGGCATTTACTTGATTTCCAATTCTTTGCCACCATAAACAGGGCTGCTATGAATATTTTTGTACAAGTGATGTTTTTACCCTTTTTCATCATCTCTTCAGGGTATAGACCCAGTAGTTGTATTGCTGGATCAAAGGGTATGCACATTTTTGTTGCCCTTTGGCCATAATTGCAAGTTTCTCTCCAGAAAGGTTGAATGAATTCACAGCTCCACCAACAATGTAATAGAGGCAGATTTCCCACAATCCTTCCAACAATGATCATTATCCTTTCTGGTCATATTGGCCAGTCTGAGAGGTATGAGGTGGTATCTCAGAGAACCTTTAATTTGCATTTCTCTAATAAGTAATGATTTAGAGCAATTTATGAAAGGAAATCTTAAGGGAAAAGTTAATTAGTTCAGTTTTGGACCTGGTGAATTAAGGATGTCTATGAAACACATAGTTTAAAGTATCTAGTTGGCAAGTGGAGGTAATACTCTAGCAGTCAGGATAGAAATTAGGGCTGGACAAGTAGATCTGAGAATCATAAGGTTTTGTTTTATTGTCTAACTCTGTGACCCCAGTTAGGGTTTTCTTGGCAAAGATACTGGAGTGGCTTACCATTTTCTTCTCCTGCTCATTTCATAGTTGGGGAAACTGAGACAAATGGGGTTAAATGACTTGCATAGCGTCACAGAGCTAGTAGATGTTTGGGGTCAAATTTGAATTCAGGTCCTCCAGATTTCAGGCCTGTGCTCTTTCTACTCTTGACACCAGAATCATCAAGGAAGAGATTGATAGTTTCAGAGACTGAAGAGAGATCAAGAAGAATGAAGACTAAGAAAAGGTTATTAAGTTTGGCAATTAGATCATTGGTAACTAGAGAGAGCAGCTAGGTGGTGCATTGGTTAGAGTGCTGCTAGTCCTGGATTCAGGAAATCTGGCCTCAGACACTTTGACCCTAAGAGTAGACAGTCTTTTCAAGGATGTTGAAAAACCTCAGAATGGAGGAGAAATATAAAATAACTATTAAGTTTGGATAGATTAAGTAACAGTATTTTTTAAAATTTATTTATTTTTGATTTTTACAATTTTCCCCTAATCTTGCTTCCCTCCCCCGCCCACAGAATGCAGTCTGATAGTCTTTACATTGTTCCATGCTATACATTGATAAAATTGAATATGTTGAGAGAAAGAGCATATCCTTAAGGAAATATATATATGATAGCAAAATTACATAAGATAACCTTTTTTTCCTTTTAAATTTAAATTAAAGGTCTTTGTCTAAACTCCACAATTCTTTCTTTGGATACAAATGATATTCTCCATACCCTAAAATTGTGCCTGATTGTTGCACTGATGAAAGGAGCAAGTCCGTTAAAGTTGATCATCAACCCCATGTTGCTGTTATGGTGTACAACATTCTCCTGGTTTTGCTAATCTTGCTCAGCATCAGTTCATGCATATCCTTCCAGGCTTCCCTGAATTCCCATCCCTCCTGGTTTCTATCCGAACAATAGTGTTCCATAACATACATAAACCATAGTTTGTTCAGCCATTCCTCAATTGATGGACATTCACTCAATTTCCAATTCTTTGCCACCACAAACAGGGCTACTATGAATATTTTTGTACAAGTGATGTTTTTACCCTTTTTCATGATCTCTTCAGGATATAGACCCATAGTGGTATTGCTGGATCAAAAGACTGAGAGTATTTTTGAGGATAGGAAGATGAGGGTGTGTAGACAGTAGGGAAGTGTCCAGCAGACAAATAAGTGATAGAAGAGAAATGAGAGAGTGAAATTAATAGGACAATCTGCTGAAGAAGACAGCCTGGAATATGATCTTTCATGCATGTCAAAGGGCAAGGAGAAGGGCTACTTCCTGTGGGACACAGGGGATGAAAGTAGAGAGACTGACCAAAAGCATCTGATGGTAAATGAGAGGCAACTCTGGGTGGATGGTTTACTTTTCAAGTCAAGAGTCTCTGCTGAGAGCATGAGGAGAGAAAGAATAATGGGAGATTTGAAGAGGGATGCCAAGGTTTGGGAAAGCCTCTGTGATTAGTGGGATAGTTATTTGATTAGAGAACTGTAAAAGTATTGTCTTCCACTGAGGATCCACTTGGCATTAGATGGCATAAATTTGTAATGGGGGAAATTGGTACATCTTCCTTCATTAGCAGAAAATGTATAAGTACAAAGACAAAAAATAGGATTTTTAAAAATTTAAATTTATTTATTTTTCTAACTATAAGCAAAGGTAATTTTCAGTATTCATTTTTTGTAAGATTTTAAGTTCCATATTTTTCTCCCTCCCCTCTCTCCTTGACAGTGAGTAATCTGATATAGTTTTTATATATATAATTATGTAAAACATTTAACACAATAGATTTTTTTAATTAAAGATTTTATTTATTTTGAGTTTTATAATTTTTCTCCCATCTTACTACCCTCCCCCCACCCCCACAGAAAGTAATTTGTTTCCATGTTGTACATTGATCCAAATTGAATAACAGAATAGAATTTTAATGTATTTCTGAGACCTTTATGTCTCCAATTCATAGGATCTTTCAACTCATGATAAATGCTGAATTTTGAAGGTTAGCTTATCACTATGTGATAAAATGTTACTATTATTTTTTAAGAAATCTTATCAAAACTTATGTGCAAAATGAAACAAAATAATACTTATTTAAGATACAAATTTACAAATGCTTGGTATCTTTGAAATTGATACTTTTGTATGTGTATGTGTGTATTTTTTTTTAGAATGCTCAAGTCAGAGGATTTTATGATTTTTATCTACCTAGAGATGAAATATGGATCTACAACATGGAGACTGGAAGATGGTAATTTTAAATATTATTTGAAAATGGGGTCAGGAATTAAAATTAATATAAGCTTTTAAAGGGAAAAACAGCTATATAGAAATTCCACTAAATTCCTCTAATGAAATTCTCATTATGGATTATACTAAATTAATATGATTTAGAAAATCATTTATGTGTGTGTGTGATTCTTACAGAATCTTAAGAAGTGACTCTAGGGGGCAGCTAGGTGGAGCAATGAATAGAGCACTTGGCCCTGGGGTCAGGAGTACCTGGGTTCAAATTCTGCCTCAGACACTTAATAATTACCTAGCTGTGTGACCTTGGGTAAGCCACTTAACACCATTTGCCTTACAAAAACCTTAAAAAAAAAAGAGGCCAGAAGCTTAGGACTCCTTAGAATAATGTTTTTAAAGGCAAAATATTATATGCATGTGATTGTAAAGGAAACCAATAGTATTGAAATACAGTTACTAAAATATTTTCCTTTACAATTCATAGATCTTAATACCTTTTGCTCTAGACTTTGGTTCCTCCTGATTTGAAGACTTTACTTGAGGGTTCCATTACGGTATTAGAGACAATTTACATCTGGAGATGAAAACTGTTTTTAAAAGTTATATCTAGATTGTATAATCTTGTACAAGCAATATTAAGTGAGGGTATCATGAATGAAAATAATTCAGTTTCTTCTTGCTAGGAAAATAGAAGTTGTATGTTTTTTTATTGAGTTTAATGGAACTTTAACTTTTTTTCTTGTAATTTATAATCCTCTTTATATAAAATTTCAAATAAACTCTTACAAAAAGGGACATTAAAAGAGGTATTATTGTTGACCTAAATTAGTGTCCAATAGTTATTATTGCAGTATAAATCGATTTGAAAAAATTAGCATGTTTCTCAAAATTGTTGCAGTTTACTCTGTCAACCAGACAGACCCAGCCTCTAACCTGTGGTGTCCAGAGCTTGATAGGCAGGCTAGGGACAGGGGAATCAGAAATCAAACAGAAGTGAGGGAATGACTTGTGAGCAAATGGGGTTAAAGTGGTTTGCCCAAGGCCACACAGCTAGGTAATTATTTAGTGTCTGAGACCGGATTTGAACCCAGGTACTCCCGACTCCAGGGCTGGTGCTCTATCCACTGCGCCACCTAGCTGCCCCCGTGAGCAAATCTTAATAGTTACACTGATGATTGCCCAATGAGCCTTAGCCCTAACAATGATGGGTAAGAGTACTAGTGTAACAAGTTGGATTCTTAGCAGGGCTTCGTGACCAAAATATGGATACAACAGGAGCCCAGAAAATACCTGGTGCTGGTCAAAGCATAATAATTATATAAAATAATTCTGGAATTTGGCTATGACTGAGTTAATTCACAGGATGAGTGCAAAATTGTTGTTATGCCAAGCTCAGGATATAGTTTGCTTGTTGGGCCTTAGGTCTGGAAAACAATGTGTCTCCTGATATCTTCACAAATCATTTTCAGTTACATCTGGTCTTTTGTGACCTTATTTAAGGTTATCTTGGCAGAGTACTACAGTGATTTGCCATTTCCTTCTCCAGCTCATTTTATAGATGAGGAAATTGAGGCAAACTGGGTTCAGTGACTTGCCCAGAATTATCTAGCTAGTGTCTGAGGCTAGTTTGGAACTCAAGACCTTCTTAATTTCAGGCCTGGCATTCTAGCTACTATCTTATGTAGCTCACCCAAATTTCTTTCTATTCTATTGTATTTCTATTTTTCAAAATAATATAGTGATAATATTTTGGAGTTTATAAATTTGTTTTATGGAAAGCTCTGTAGCATAGGATTTACAACACAGGATTCACATGAAAACCCTCTTTCTGGATTTTTTTCTTATATTTGTCTGAAATCTGTCAGCAACTTATGTTGTTCATGTTAAAGAGGAATTAAATTTGTTTTGCTTGATTTTATTTATTTGGTTTTAATTGATATTTTTCCAGATACAATGTTATGAACATTTTTCAACATTCATCCATATGCATATTTTTAAGTTACATAGTTTCCTTCCACCCACTCTTTCTGCCCTCAGCAGCTAATAGTCAGGTGAATAATGTACATGCTTGCTTATGTTAAACTTCTTTACAGATTAGTCATTTTTGGTATGAGGAATTAGGGCTAAGGGAAAAGAGCAAAAACCATTATATAGGAAAGAATTACATAAGAGAAGTTTTTTGAAAAGTGGATGTAGGGACAGCTGGATGGCAGAGTGGATAGAGCACCAGACCTGGAGTCGGGAGAACCTGAGTTCAAATCCGGCCTCAGACATTTAATAATTACCTAGCTGTGTGACCTTGGGCGAGTTACTTAACCCCATTGCCTTGCAAAAAATAAAAAAAAAAACAAAATAAAACAAAACAAAACAAGAAAAGTGAATGTAGTGTTCTTCAGATTCTGAAGGTATTTTTGTTTTTGTTTTGCTTTGTTTTTCTTTCTCTGGATGGGGAGGATAGCATTATTCATAGCTAGTCTAGGGTTTTCCTAGCTCTCTGAACTGTTGAGAGGAACTGCATCCATCAAGCTTGATCAACTCACAATTTGTTGTAAATGTGTAGAATGTTCTCTTGGTTCTAGACAACAGAAATAGGAACAGTAGTTGAAGGTACAAAAAAGCACATATAATTTAAACTTGATATAAAGAAATTCTTCCTAGCACGTATCCAAAAGTTAAGTGGGCTACTTTGGAAGGAAACTGGTTCCCTGGCCTTTAAACAAAAAATGAATAGACTCTTGTCACTTGTACATCTTGGACTAGATGCCTTTGAGTTTCTTTCCAATTCTAATATTGTAATTTTGTTTTATTAAAATAAATTTAAAAGAGAATGAACCTTTGATTATCTCTTATCCCTTTCCTCTATAAAATGTTGTAAAATGTTTTATACCTCTTGTCACCAAATAACAGTATTTTTTATTTTCATTCAGTGGAATATTTTGGAGTCAGAAAGATCTGAGTTTGAATTCTGCCTCAGTCTCTTAGCTTATGATCATGACCAAGTTACTTCACTGTGCTGTGCCTCAGTATTCTGATATCTAAGTTTTAGAGGTTTGAACTCAATAAACCAATTTGAACTCATTTTGAATTCCCAGCTCTTAATCTATGACCCTGTGATCTTTGCTTAACAAGTTAGGAGTAGGGGGCGGCTAGGTGGCGTAGTGGATAAAGCACTGGCCTTGGAGTCAGGAGTACCTGGGTTCAAATCCAGTCTCAGACACTTAATAATTACCTAGCTGTGTGGCCTTGGGCAAGCCACTTAACCCCATTTGCCTTGCCAAAAAACCTAAAAAAACAAACCAAACCCCAAAAACAAGTTAGGAGAAGGGAGTGGTGGGGTAAAGGTATCTATTAGATTGTACGCAAACAGCTGACTCGTTGATAACTCCCACATCAATAATATACCTTTTTCTGACTGTTAATGTCTAATCTATTTCTTTGTATATATGTGTGTTTGATTCCATTATGTCATGTATGTACTCATTCTTTTTTTGAAGAAAATATTCATAATCTAATGGCTTCAGGGGAGTTTGTAAGTCTCCCTTTCCTTCTTTCTGAATAGTACTTTTCCTATATGTATATTGCCATCCTTACCTTTTCCTACCTCAGCATTTAAGTTACAGAGAATCAGAGTGTGTTGAAGTAATTTGGGGAAACTTGCTGAATTTTGTTTAAAAATTTTCTACCTTTTCATCCTCAGCACTGATGGTGTTACGTAAACTCATTCAAGAATGACAAATTTAAATAGATTGAGCTCTTCTAGACGTCTTTGGATCCTGTCACTGAACAGGGAATCTCACATTTAGAGTACAAATAGTGAAGTTAACTGTAATTCTTAGCACCCTCTGTCTTCATTCCCATCATTCTTTCAAATAGTCAGTAAACAAATATTAATGTTCCAGGAACAACTAGGAACAACTGTGGATAAAACCTGGAGTCAGGAAGACCTGAGTTCAATTCCAGCCTCAGACACTTACTAGCTGTGTGATCCTGGATAATCACTTAACTATTGTTTGCCTTAATTCAGTGGAGAAGGAAATGGAAAATCATTCCAGTATCTTTGTCAGGAAAACCAGTGGTTCTATTGGCATACTATAGTCCATGGGATCACAGAAATAGTCAGACATGACTGAACAACAGCAGTGTTGGGCTAAACACTGGAGGGACTAAAAAAAGGTAAAAGAGGAGCTCACAGTCTAATAGGGGGACTCGAAATGCAAATAACTGGACAACAGGCTGTATGCTGAATAAATTGGGAATACTCACCAGAGGGAAGCCATTAGAATTTAGAGTTCTCCTGCAAAGGGTTCTTGTAGAAGATGGGATTTTTAACTGGGATTTGAAGAAAGCCAGAGAGGGAGTATCTTTTTTTGAGGAAATCAGTGTCATTGGTTTGAAGAGACTATGATTGGGAATAAATAATGTAAGAAGACTAGAAAGGTGAGCTGCAAGTGAAGAAAGGGTTTGATTATCAGATTTTCTATTTGATCCTAGAGGTATGACACAATACCACAATAAATTATTCATTAAAATTAGGAAAAGGCTTGTTATTAATATGGGAGTTATCAACGAGTCAGCTGTCTGTGTACAATCTAATAGATACCTTTACCCCACCACTCCCTGCTCCTAACTTGTCAAAGCAAAGATCACAGTATCATAGATTTAGATGTATTTATATGAACATCTGGTAGTTCAAACTGAGTTTAAATTGGGTTATTGAATTCAAACCTGTAAATCTTAGAGATTGGAATACTGAGGCACAGCAAGGTGAAGTATCTTGGTCAGGGTCCCAAGGTAAGTAGGGGAGTGATCCAATCAGACCTGTACTTTAAGATGATCTCTTTTTTTTTTTTAAGGTTTTTGCAAGGCAGATGGGGTTAAGTGGCTTGCCCAAGGCCACACAGCTAGGTAATTATTAAGTATCTGAGACCGGATTTGAACCCAGGTACTCCTGACTCCAGGGCCGGTGCTCTACCACTGTGCCACCTAGCTGCCCCAAGATGATCTCTTAAACTGAGAAGAGAATCACCTGAAGGGGGAAGAGATTTAAAAGGTCATGCAGACCAAACATCAGATTATTAATTGTTCAGACATCATGTAATGAGATCCTACCCTAAACTGGTTACAATACCAGAGAAGATAATATTACAAAGATAAAATCAAGAGATCTTGCAACAAATTGGATAAAGGAAGTAAGTGACAATAAAAAGTTGAGGTTGATTCCTGGGGTGTGCTTTAATGAGTGACAGTATAGTGGCACCTTGGCAGTAATACAGAAATTTGGAAGGGTAGAACATTTATTAGGGAGAAAGAAGCCACCATCACTATAAAAATAAGAGAGGATTGACCAGGAATGAGGACCATTTTGTTTTTCTTTTGAGTTTCCTTGGCCAAAAAAATGCTTCATGGAGAGGGCTAGCCCACTGATAAGTCTGTTTATTTAACTAGGTTGGTTCATGGGAAATGGTCTCAATCTATTGCCTAGGGTCCATTTAAATCCTTTCCCCACAGTAGATGTCAGAGCTTATGATATACTTTCAGGAACTTAGAGTCACCTCCACACCCTGATAAGGGACTAGAGTGGGGACCACTCAGACTTTTTTGTTTGTTTTTGAATGTTATTTTTTCAAATTCTTGTAAAGATAGTTTTCACCATTCATCTTTGTGACCTTTTGAGTTTCATATTTTTTTACTTTCTCTCCCTTCTTCTTTCCCTATTAGTGTAATCTAATATACATATACAATTATATTTAATGTATTTCCATTTTAGTCTTGTGAAAGAAGAATTAGAACTAAAGGGAAAAAAAACACGAGAAAAAATAAATATAAAACAAATTTTAAAAAGTGAAAATAGTATGCTTTGGTCTGCATTCAGACTCCATATCTTTTTCTCCGGGTGTGGATGGCATTTTCTATCATAAGTTTCTTAGAATTGTCCTTGATCACTGTGTTAATGTATACAATGCTTTCCTGGTTCTGTTTACTTCATTATCAGTTCATGCAAGTCTTTCCAAACCCTGCACACTTATGATTTCTTATAGAACAATAATCCCATCACATTCATGTACTGTAATTTGTTAAGCCACTTTTCCACTTTCCAGTTGCCAATTCTTTGCCACTACAGAAAGAGCTATCATAAATATTTTTGTACATGTGGGTCTTTTCCCCTTTTTTTAATGATCTCTATGGGATATATACCTAGTAAGGATCACTCAATCTTGAATTATTTTAAAGAGTAATTCATTATGAAAAATGGGAAATGTAAAATAGAAATGACATCAATATAGGTTTTTATATAGAGGTTTAACCCACGTAAATGATCAAAAAAAAGAAAGAAAAAAATAAAAAAAGACCTAAAAAAAGTCAGAAATGGTTTAGTTTAGTATAACTTACTTCCCTATTGGAGAAATACTGGTCATAAGTAACAGAGTTGAATATGGACTCATCCTATAGATTCCACTATAAAAATTATGCCAAAAGAAACCTTATACCATACCAAATGATGATGATAAGAAATTGAATAATATTGGATAAGAAATCCCATGAAAGACTACTTGAAATAACTTGATCTACTCAAGATTTGTATAAAGTCACGAGAAGCCTACAGAGAATGGAAAAGAAGGCTAGCCACAAAGCTTAGCCAAAAACAAGATTCCTGACACTAGTAGAGATGAGTCAGAGACATGTGTTTATGAAGGCTTTAAAGGGGGAAGGGTATTTTAGAGTAGTTTGAAGGACTCAAAAGTTACTAGGAGCAGAAAATTTCAGGGACAACTCAGATTCAAGGCTTCAAGGGGTCCCTAGTATTATTTTCTGAAATATTAGGCAGAGGGCCTGCATATCAGTACTCTGAATATAAGAGAATCATGGGAGCCAGGTGATTCAAATTGAGAGGGTAGAGTAGGGGGAGGCTGAGCATTCCACCCAAAAATACAGTTGAAGATAGGTGTGCCTGGCACCAGCTCAAAGTCCCAATTTAAGAATTAAGACTGGAGAGATAGGCAAACTAAAGAAGATACAGTTCACTATAAAGAATTAAAATATATATTGAAATAACCTAATCCAACCTAGGAAGAAAGTATCTCCATAATAACTATTTAATAGGGACTCAAAGAGAAATGTGGCTTTTCCATAAGGACTACATAAATACTTGGAAAAAATTAAAAGATAAAAAATTAAATCAAGCTCTTGAGGAAGGGAGAATCTTCATTCTTAGAACAGAAAATGACCCAAATAACAGACTCACTGACAACTAAGATAGAACAAATAGAAATCAGTGATTCAAGAAATATTAGAACAAAATCAAAATATTGAAAAGAAAGAAGATAGTGCTGTCTACTATCAAAAACTGACCTGGAAAATAGGGCAAAAAAAGATAATTTAAAAATCATTTGGATTCCTTGAAAAGCATGATTTAAAAGAAAGTCTGTTTCATAAATGAAAACTGCCCAAGTACATAGAGAAAAGTGAAAATAGAAAGAATCCACCAACCACTTCCTTAAAAGAAACCCCCCAAATGACCCTTTTGAAATGTCATAGCCAAAATCTAGTGTGCCTATGCCAAGGAAAATATGCTTCAGAGATCTAGAAAGGAAGCAATTCAAGTACTAAGGAACTAAGCCATATCACATAAACCTATTCTATTCTTTTCTAATATAACTGAGATATCTTAAAATTCAGTATTCCCAAAGACTTATAAGCTTACAACCAAGAATAACAATAGTTTGTCCTTCATTCTCGTAGAAGACCATGACATCAGGGAGGTGATGCCATGACAAGCACATGAATTGGATTTGAATGAGGAGGTGCTGTGCTCACTTTCTCCTCCAGAGCCATCTGGGTCCAGTCACCAGATATGAATCAGGATGACTGAAGATGGCCCTGGATGTGAAGCAATTGGTTAAGTGACTTACAGCTAGTAAATGTCTGAGGCTGGATTTGTATTCTTGTCCTGATTTCAAGGCCAGTGCTCAATCCACCATGCCACTTGGCTGCCCTTAACTAAGAATAACTGACCCTGCAAAAGTCAGTATATCCTTCAGGGAGGAAAAAACCAGGATCTTTAATGGAACCTTCAGTTTTTCCTAATAAAAAGTCCCCACCCCTGAGGATGAAAAAATGAAAACACAAGAGTCAAGCCTCATAGGTAAATTTATTTGAACAGTTGGAAGGGACAGTGTGATGATGAAGGGCTTGGTATTCTAATGAAGAAATGAGCTTTCAAAGGGTTTTGAAGGAGTTAATTAAGAAAAAGATCAGTGAACTGATTGTTTCTTTTGAAGGTTTTAAAAGCAGAAAGAAAAGGAAGAGAGGAAACAGGAGATGGAGGTGGGTGTTAAAAGGGAGGATCACACTAGGCAGGGAATCATCCAAGCAAAACAAGCTTCCTGATTTTGAAAAGGGAAATTAGACAGTTGGGGAATGGCTGAACAAGTTGTAGTGTGTGAATTCAGTAGATGATTATTGTACCGCAAGATGAATTGAAATGAAAGAGATGACTTCAGATCTTTGAAAGTAGTAACTGAGGCAGAACCAGAAAAATGTTTACAGTAACCACACCAAGGAAAATAACTTTAAAAGACGTAAGCTCTTTGAAAAAAAGCAACAACCGCCCACCACTCCAGAGAACCTGAGATGAAATATATTGAAGGTCTCCCAACAGAAAGGAAGAATTCAAAAATGCAGAAGGAAACATGGATTTAGGCAGGGCCACTGTGAGCATTTACTTTTGCTTGATTATATTGCTTTGTTGCAAAGTTTGTTCCCCCTCCCCCTTTTTAATGGAGGAGAGGTACCATAGGATGGGAGAAGAAATGATAGTGATATAGGTGGATAGATATAGATAGATTGAGCATTTATGTAGTGACTACTGTGTGTCAGACAGTGGGCTAAGCACTTTATAAATATTATCCTCACAACATTCTGGGAGGGAGGTGCTATTATTCCCATTTTACAGTTGAGGAAACTGAGGCTGACTTGCCTTCAGTAACCCAAGCTAGTAAGTGATGGCAAAATAAAAGAGGGCTGTTGAAAATATTTTGTTCTGATCTTAAAAATACAAAATAAAAAAAGCATAGTTGAGTCAATAAGTATTTATCACCTACTGTGTGCTGTCACTGTGCCAAGCACTGGGAATACAAAGAATAGTACAAAACTAGTCCTTGCTTTCAAAGAGTTTACAATCTAATTGATAGAGGAGACAATTAGTTACACATAAGGACAAGACAGGATAAATTAGAAATCATTTTAGAAGGATGGCACCAGCAGTGAGAGGGATTGAGAAATGCTTTCTTGCTGAAAATGGACTTTTAACTGGAACCTGTAGGAAGTCAGGGAAACAAAGGGAGCATCCCAGCCATGAGGGAAATGGAATATCTTGTACAAGGATCAAACAACAAGGAGGCCAGTGTCACGAGAACAAAGATACATTAATAAAAATGATATAAAAAAATTTATTAAACCTTTACTGTGTTCTTAGCCCTAAGGATATAAATAGGAAAATAAGAGTCTCTGTTTTCAAAGAGTATAGACAACAGATAGGGAAGGTGACTGAAAATTCCCATGGTAGTGAAGGTTCAGCATCAAAGCCAGTGATGCTTTCCCTTTAATGTAATTTTCACAGAAGTTTCTGAATTTAACCCATTTGATAGAGTGAAGGACATTGGTGGCAAGAACTTTGTATTCTGGATCTTCAGTGGTTGCTGCATTTGCAGGACCAGCTGCCAGGTGGCATCTCCACAGGGATTGCTCCCCAGAGTGATGGATGAAGCCAGTAGGCCTAAAGCACTGCGTTACTAAGATTCTTGGACTCAGGGCCATATCCATAAAGGTCTCCGGGGGAGGTGGTCAAGGTGGCAGTGATTTGATGTCCTTGCACTTGATGCTTCCTGTTTCTCAGGATGCCTTTTTTTAACTTGACCCAAAGGAAGAAAATTGAAACACCTCCTGTTTCTCCTTCAGCCTCCCTTGCAGCTAGCTTGACTTGTGCCCTATGAATGGCGTTTGGTTGTCACTAGGTAGAGAAAGTTGGCCCCTTCCCTACAGGAGTGGCTTTCCTGTCGGAGGGGGTGTGAGGGCTCCCCTAGAAACTGGACTAGTTAGGCAAGTGCTTCTTGGGCTCCTTTGCTTTATCTGCCTCTTTGGTGTCAGTCAGAACTGTTGCTGATAGTTATGAAGAAGGTGGGCCCTCTCTCCTCAGAATAATTCTTTCAGTGATGAATGTACAGAAGGGCTGCAAGCACGTGTGGGGTACGGTGATTTCTAAGGCTCTTGAGTTCAGGATCCTAGGTTGTTTCCATTGGATTCTAAGGAAAAATGGTGGTGTTCTCTCTTCCTCAAGGTGCCTTACTGTTTTGGCTTGACCCAAAAGAGAGTAAGGTATATTGTGAGGAATAGACTGTAAAGTAGTAAGAGGCCAGATTATGAAGGGTTTTTAAAGTCATATGACTTTTATATTTAATCCTGGAGATGATAGGGAGTCATGTGAATTAATTAAATATGGGAGTGGGTAGGAGGGGAAAATGACCTGGCCAGACCTGTACTGTAGGAAGATCAGTTTGTTTGATTGCTGAGTGGAAGATGGACAAAGATAGGGAGACCCAGACCATTGCAACAGTTCAGGCATTTGGTGATGAGGACCTGTCTTTGGTGGTAGCAGTGTTGGAGAAGAGGTGTATATGTGTATCAAAAACAATTTATTGACTAGAATTTACCAAGTGCCTATGTATCAGATATATTGATTGAATTTTTATAAAACTTTTGCATAATAGCCATATTCTTTTGATATTATTGTGATCTCATTTTTTTTTTTGGCAAGGCAATGGGGTTAAGTGACTTATCCAAGGTCACACAGCTAGGTAATTATGTCTGAGGTCAAATTTGAACTCAGGTCCTCCAGACTCCAGGGCCAGTGCTCTATCTACTGTACCACCTAGTTGCCCCTCTTGGAACATTTTTTAAAAAGTTAGACTCAGAATTGAAGAAGAGTAGAAAAAAGCAGATTTCTAAGGAAATTGCGGAGTTCTTCTAATGACCTTAAAACATTTCTTAAACAAAGTTCATCTTTTAAAAACCAACTTTCTACCAGTGTTGCTGTATGGCCTTTATCAATAGAATACTTTAGTCTGCAAAGTTATTATCAGAGACCATTGGAGAGGTGCTTGGTGTGTATAAGCAAGTTGTAGCATATAACCAATGAAGATATTTGGAAAACAGAAGATGTCATCCAGAAAGGGTCAGAGATAATAAGTAGAGTTAACCAGTGTTAGAGGATGGCATATTAGATATATTCTTTGTGGTAAACTTAGGGAAGGATGTAGATAAGGTATACCAGAGAGGTAGGCAGAGAAAACTACATTGTTGGAGGGAAATTAGGTAATTTGATGAGATCAGTTGAATATGAATTGAACTAGATGGGTACCAAGTCCCTTTCAAATCTTATTTTGTATTTTTTTCTTGTAGGGGAAAATGTTAAGTTTGAAAAACTAAAGTTTCTAGACTACTTTCCTTATTTGTTTTGTCTTTTTTGAAAAGACAGTTAACATTCAGATTCTTTATTTCCTATCAGGACGAAGAAAAATACTGAAGGCGATGTTCCCCCTTCTATGTCAGGGAGTTGTGCTGTTTGTGTAGACAGGGTGCTCTACTTATTTGGAGGACATCATTCAAGAGGCAATACAAATAAGGTTAGTATATTCAAGAATTTAAAGTTCTCTTTTCCTACTTTTAGAAGCAGTAAGTTTGGGGACATCAGATTTTTTTAGGTGATTCAAGTTATGTTAAAGAATTTATTGTTCTATCACTTAAAAAAATATGTTGACCAAACATGAAATATTGCCACTAGTATTTCTATGTTGCAAAAATTTATATTTTCAGTCAGCTTTTTAAAATAACTAATAATAAGAACTTGGTATTTTTATCTATTGGCTGACAACATTTCTTCTGAGGTAGTTTTCTTTTTTATAATTGAATGTTAATATATCACTTTTATAATAGGGGAAGTACTATTGATAGAATGAATAGGTATAAAGCACTAATTTTATAAAGCATTTTCTGCATGGTCCTCTGAGATAGTGGTGACATAATTTTTGACACAATTTGGAGAAAAAAAAGCTAGCCATGCCAAGGTCAGTGAAAGAAGAAGACTGTATTAGATTGGATAGATAGGTTAAGGTTACAGAACTTAAATCTGATATAGAGTGGGAAATATCTTGCAGATACAAGGAAAAAAAGTTGATCTATTTGAAGCTGAAATGATAGACTTTTGGTAACATGTGTTAAAATACCCAGCTATTTTCTATTGTAAATCTTAAGACTTGATAATATTGCTCTACATTATGCTCAAGTCTCTTCTCTCATTTTAATTGCCTTCTATAAAAAATGTTTTCTACAGTTCTACATGCTGGATTCAAGGTCTACAGACAAAGTGTTGCAGTGGGTAAGAGTTGATTGCCAAGGAATTCCCCCATCATCAAAGGACAAACTTGGTGTCTGGGTATATAAAAACAAGTGAGTTAGTAGCATTGGAATATTTTTGTCTACATAAAAATTGTTTTTTAAATTTATTATGTGACCTTTATTACTTATGGATAATAATTGAATATAAAATTTTTGTTGTTTTGCAAAGCAATGGGGTTAACTGACTTGCCCAAGGTCACACAGCTAGGTAATTATTAAGTGTCTGCAGCCATATTTGAACTCAGGTCCTCCTCACTCCAGGGCCAGTGGCTCTATCTACTGTGCCACCTAGCTGCTCCATAAAGTGTTTTACCCTGAAAAATCTAAAACTTATCATTCTCATCTGAGTGAAGTAAATGTCAGAAAGATAGCTCATCAGCATTTTGAATGTGATACAATAAAATGAATCATTAGTGAATAAGCTAAAGTGGTGATAAGAATATGTAGTCTTATTTTTATATTACAGGCTAATATTTTTTGGAGGTTATGGGTATTTACCTGAAGATAAACAACTGGGAACTTTTGAGTTTGATGAAACATCTTTTTGGGTAAGTGGTTTTTAAAATTATTTGATTCAATTTTAATAATTGAATGTTGATGATATTACCTTAAAAACCTCTTTTGTCCCTTCTGTCTTTAGTATGCCTTTTTAATCAAGATATAATTGTATAAAGACAAATCAACAAGCATTTATTAAGAGCTTACTTAAATGCTAAGGATTGGGATTCAAAAAAAAAGGGCAAAAAATGTTTTTCCAATGTAGCTTTCACAAAGTATAATTTAATATATAGATAAATATGTGGCAACCATAAGATGGGAACTAAATGGCCAAAAGTAGTTAAATTTAAATTTTTATCTTATTTAGAATTCAAGTCATCCCAGAGGATGGAATGATCATGTACACGTTTTGGATACTGAAACTTTTACCTGGAGACAGCCTATAACTACAGTAAGTTGCTACAGAACACAAAATTAAATTAGTTTTTTTATTTTTATCACACTTTATTTAAAAACTATAGATATTTCTTCAGACTAGAAAATGCATTAAGTAAAGATATGAGATTTGATTTTTTTCTACTTTTTGGTTATGTGATACATCTATTTTTGTAGTTATTATGAAGAGGATAAGCGATGTGGTTGATTTCTTCAAATTTGGTAATCCTCCTTCCTTATATATTGGTTAAGATATATAGCACCTTGCCATCTAGACCCAAATTGAAATTGAATTTATTTGTTTTATAATTCTTATATAGCTTATTTTTTTTGTATTTAGAAAAAAGAAAACTTTTAAGAACTTCTTAGTCCTTTCAATAAAATAAATTGAGATGACTAAGTCACTTTATGCTACAGATTTACATTTTATTTAGGCAAATGTTCTACTTTCCCTATTCCTTCATATTAGCACTGCTATTGATTGTTTCTATTTAGTAAACTTTAGAGAAAATTCTGTTTACATTGTTCCCATTGTCAGAAACAACCATTTTCCACTATCAGCTTAGCCTTAAATTAAAAAATCTGTTAACAAAGCTTTTTTGTGTGATTCTGTTTGTAGGGTAAATCTCCTTCTCCTAGAGCTGCTCATGCCTGTGCTACCGTTGGAAATAAAGGATTTGTATTTGGAGGCAGATACCGGGTGAGTATATCTTTTCCTAAATTTTGGTTTGCTTTTGGATTATATAGAATAACTATTTTTTTCCTCCCTTAGGACTCCAGGATGAATGACCTTCATTATCTTAATCTGGACACATGGGAATGGAATGAATTGTAGGTAACACATAACATTAAAAACATTCTTCAAAAGAAAAAATTTTTCAATTTCCTTATTAAAGCCTATTAGAACATTGTATTTATTCTTAATTTTAACATAATTACTCATTGAAGCAAACATGATAGCTAGCTAGACATTCTATTCTTAAGGACACTCATTCTTAGAGGTTATTAACAAAAAATTTGCTAACGTCCATTCATGCCAATTTGTAACTTAGTTGTTAAATTCTGTATTTTAAGGGAATTAGGTAGAAAAATTAGAACATTCTTATTATTGCATTGCATAAATACTTTCTTTTTCAGAATTCCACAAGGTTTGTGCCCAGTTGGTCGTTCTTGGCATTCTTTAACACCAGTTTCTCCAGATCATCTTTTTCTCTTTGGCGGGTTTACCACTGATAAACAACCACTAAGTAAGTTGGTTTGATGCCTTTGACTGAACAGAACATGTGCCCCTAATTTCTCACAGGAAGAGAGTATGTAAACAAATGTGATTTTAAAATATCTACATTATTCTATTTTTTATCTGTTACCAAAGAATCATTTATTTAGATACAGGATTCTCTACCTCCACTTTTAATAGGTTGCAATCAAACTTAGTCATATTTTTAGCTTAATTTTCAGAGGATCTCAAAGTTGTAGGGGATATTTGGGATTTGTATCTATAAGTTCCAAGGAAGGGAAAAAATATGTTCTAATTCATCTACTTCAACTTATATACATAAAATGAAATAATTTTTGGAAATAAGCTTCAAACTTCCTCACTTAATAAAAGTAAAATGTAGTTTTAACATCACTTCCACATACAACAAAATAATATGCTTAAGGGTCTTTTTTCTTTGGCTCTGTGTTATCAGGTGATGCCTGGACTTATTGGATCAGTAAGAATGAATGGATACAGTTTAAACACAGCTATGCTGAAAAACCAAGGTATAAGCAAACATAAATTGTTCATCAGCTTTATGCTGAACAATTAATTTGTGCGTGGATAAGTGACTTCTGTGTGTAACAAAGAAGGGAGAATAAAGAATAATTCAGAATTTGCAACCTACAGGAAAGTTGGAAAGGAAAAAAAATTAGTTTTATTTTAGACATTCTGAGTTTGAAAAGCTGACGAAATTAGATAGAAATGCTGAACAATCACCTGATAATGGTTTTTAAGATATTAGGACTGGATATAAAAGCTCTGGGAGAAATAATTTCATCAGTTAAATCACTGAAGAAGAGAATAGAAAGGACAAGAAGACAACTCAGGAAAAAAAAAGCTATGGAGGACAATTTTTAGAAAGTGGCAGGTGAAAGATGAACTGGTGAAGAAAACTGAGTAAGGGGGCAGTTACATGGTATAGTAGATAGAGCCCTTAAGTCAGGAGGACCTGAGTTCACATTTGCTTACAGATACCTAGTGTGATCCTAGGCAAGTCATTTAGCTTTGATTTCCTCCCCCCACAAAAAACAAAAGAAAAAAAATTGAGTTAAGAGTTAGACAGGTAGGAGAACTCAAAGAATGCAGTATAAGGTGAAGAGATTAAGGAAGATTAACCTTGAAATTAAAGATGGTAACATCTGAGAAAGGACTTTTGGAGATTGTAACAGTTGGGAAAAGAAAAGGAAGATAAATGTACAACAGTAGCTTGAGGGAATGTTAGAGTAAATATTATTGATTGAACTGGAAAGAGTACAGTAAACAGGTGTTAAGTTGAATAGATCTGTTGAAAAGTTTCCAGTATTCTGATTTCATCATTCCAAAAGCATTTATTAAGTACTTTTTTTGTGCCAGACACAAAAAAGTAGGTGCTAGGGAATCAGGTATTATAAATGACCATTATGGAATCTCACTCTAGAAAAGTAGAGATTAGTGTCAGTGTTCCCAACGCTGCTCCTTTAGAGAAAATCAGTGCTAAAGGTGCTCATAGATTGATTTTCACATTCTTAAAGAGAGGAACATCCCAAAAGGATATAAAAGATCAGAGTATTATTATGCCAAAAAGAGACAGACAGTGTATTAATAATACCAACCTATATACTTATTTGCTCATCTCATATTAGTAGTGCCTTTGTTTACTGGTATACAAATTCTGTTGATAATAAACCATTCTTAAGTAGTAGATGAGTTCTATCCAAGTTCCCTTTGAGTTTAAAAATCTATGCTCTAAATGTACCCTTTTCTTTCTTCCAAAATGGTGCCACTCATGAATGTCAAGTCACTATCGTGGATGATATCCCATACAAAACTCAGATTGGAACTAGATTTGCAAGACATAAGAAAAATGCCTTCTTAGCAGTCTAATTAGATAGCCTCATCTTCTGGTCTGGAGTTTTTTCTTTTTCATCTAATGTAGCATTCTTTCACTCTAACCTTTTGACAAGTTGAGATTTACTCTCATCCATTTGAGATAATCCCCCCCCACTGAAACTTCACTTCCTTTCAACATTTTATTTAATAAACTTCAAAAGTGGCAGGTGGATGATGCTCCTTAGAGCATTTATGAAGCAGTACCTCGTGCTTGGAAAACACTGAGCTCACAATTTAATGGGAGAAGCAACTTGCTCTAATAAAAAAACAAAATATAGATAGGGTAAACAGAAGATAATTAAGAGAGAAGGCACTATAATTAAGAGAGGTTGGGAAAGGTTTCCTGTAAAAACTGGTATTTTGCCTGGGACTCAGCAAAAGCCAGGAGGCAGAGATGGGGAGAGAGAATATTCCAGGCACAGGACATAACTAGTGAAAATGGCAGAAGCTGAGAGATGGAATATCTTGTTTCAGAAACAGCAAGGATGTTAGAAGTGTTAGGGGAACCAAAATGCTAGCTTCATTCCTCCCTCTTATCTCTGTCCCCTACAGTCCTTTTAATAAGTCTTTACTTATCTATTTCTTGCCTTACTAATTACTATCTTCCTTTTCCTTCTTACTAATTCTCCTTATTCTTACTGCTTCAACTAGCTTTTACAAAGTCTTAAATTAGATTCTGGACCTAAAGATTGTCCTTTAAATTTTCCTCATTTTCTACTTCTCACCTTTATAGAGAGAAGTCATTCATTATATATCTTTAAATGAGAAATTTTATTGCATAAAATTGACTAATGTTTGAATTAGACTTATAGGAAATAGCAATAAAATGATAGAAAATTTGATTAAACATTTGGAGAAAATTCTGGTGAGTGGGGAAGGAAGCCTTTATAATTAAATGCCTATTGTTCTGAATGCCTAATTTTAGAAAAATCCATTTAAGAGGGCAGCCAGGTGGCACAGTAGATAGAACACTGGCCCTGGAGTCAGAAAGATCCGAATTTAGATTTGGACTCAAATTGTTGATACTAGCTGTGTAACCTTGGGCAGGTCACTTAACTCCATTGCCTTTTCAAAAAAAAAACCAAAAAAAATTATATGAAATATCAGCTCTGAAAAGAATATCATAATGTTTCTTGGAGTCAGGACTAAATAAGTTCAAGTTCTATCTGACAAAGCTTTCATGGACTCCATCCCTTCTCCCTAAAATGGTATATAGTATCATTTCTGTGGCTAATTAATAACTCTTCATTCTAGAAGTTTAAGCTTCTAAGGGAACAGATACTTTCTTCCTATTGGAATAATTAATTTTTCTTGTAAAAATTAACTTGAAGCATCATTCTTTGTTCTGGAGCGTTTTCATTCCTATTAGTAGATCTTTTTTTTTTTAATGCTAGAATACACATTTATAATGAACTTCGTCCACAAATTGCTTAGGCTAGTAGATTATACTAAACAGCTATTAAGCAAAAGTGATATTAGGCTTTTATATCTAGTCCTATTAACTGGCTATGTCACTTTGGCTAAGTAAAAAACTAGATATGTAAATGTATTATATGTAAAATGGGGGATAAGACTGGCTGGACCAGTTAGTTAAGAACAATCCTTTAAATTTTAATGCTCCTTATTTAGAATGTTAACAAAACTAGAAAGGTAGGCTTATTAAGAAATCCTATCTAATTTAAGATCTTTTAAAATTTTAAATATTTTAATATTACATGTAAAGTCTGTGAGAGAAAGGCTTTGAGATTTATATTCAGCAAAACAGGCATTAGGAATTCACAAGATCACAGATTACTAGATTCTAGTTGAGCCCATATCTCAGTCTCTTCAATAGGGTACCCTTCTTTTTCAAATTAATCACTCTTCTTTCTCCTGAAAGTTGCTAACAAAAAATAACACTTTATATAATATCACTTTATTTAATAAAATCACATTTATAATTTAGAAAGATTGAAAGCTTAAAATGTAATTTGTCACATAATTATGAGCATTAAACACTATTCTTTCTTGAAGGGAGAAATTAAATTCATAAATTGCCTATATTTAATTTATACAGATTTAGGCAGGTAATGAACTTTGACCCACTTTTTTTCTTCTGCCTCTCTAGTAAGTAGTGATGTTATAATTCAGAATTTGAAATAATTGAAATAATGGTAGTTAAGAAAGCAGTTTTCTTTTGAAAGATTTTCTAAAAAACTTGTTATCTACACATTTTATTCCCAGGTGTAGGAGATTAAGATAATGGACAATTTGGAAACTGATATATTTATTCAATGTTCACATGAAACTTTATAAATTATATGTCACCTCATTTTAATTTTAATTTCATAGACATTGTGAGGTGCTGGGGATACAAGGGCAAAGACAGAACCTTGTCTTCCTTGAGGTAGCTTATAAACTGCTAGGATGATAAGAAAGAATATAAGTAAACTAGGCTATTTGAAGGGAGAACTGGGCCTTGAAACTAGGAGATTTAAGGAGGAAAGGGAGGATATGGTATTAATTAGGTTTCAGAGAAAGCTCATAAGATGTGTGATGTGGGGCTTGGGAAACATTAAGTCCAGTTTGTTTGGAAAATAGAATGGATGATATGAAATGTATATAAGAATAGGTAGGAACTTTTTAATAATGGCTTTATATATCAGGCTAACATGTTTTTAAGGTACCTTTTCCTACGAAAGACCAACAGATTGTCCTATGCCTCAAGATTATTTTGACAGCTGTGTGGAGAAGTCCTTGCCCCTGAAAGGAGATTATTGCAATAGTGTAAAACATTTGAATAGAGAGAGAGATGTGGAAATACAACTGCCAAAAATTGGCTACTGGAGGCAAATTTTAAAGGTATATATATCTAGGATAGGCAGACAGATAGATAACCTCCATTTTTGGTTAGTTTCTTAGGTGAAATTTTTTATTTGTGTGTATAATATGTTATAAATGTAATATCACATACATAAGATACTAACCAGATGAATTCAGGATAATATTCTGCTACTAAAACATTGAAAGGAGAAAAATTGGTCACCTACCTATGTATGTATGTATATATATGAAGAGAGAGAGAGAGACAGAGACAGAGACAGAGACAGACAGAGAGAGAGAGATCTTTATTTTCTGGTTTGGGTGAAATATAGCCATGGAGCAGCTTTCTTCTTCACCTAACCTACTCGAGTAATAGGATAGTGGGGAAAAGGTGGAAAGACTGCTAATTTGTAGAAGGGAAGGCATTTGTTTTCTTAATTTGACTTTTTTTGGTTATTGTACAGGTTATGGCATACAGCTTGTGCAAGTGATGAAGGAGAAGTAATTGTTTTTGGTGGGTGTGCTAACAACTTGCTTGCCCAGCACAAAGCAGTAAGTATAGTTTTATATATTTTTGTTTTTGCAAGTGACTTAACCAAGGTCATACAGCTAGGTAATTATTAAGTGTCTTAGGCCAGATTTAAACTCAGGTCCTCCTGACTCCAGGGCTGGTGCTCTATCTACTGTGCTACTTAGGTGCCCCTAGTTTTATATTTTTTAAAGATACATTTTTAAGTTCTGAATTTCAGTGACTAAAAAAATCTTTTTTAATCTCTCTCTTAGGCTCACAGTAATGAAATACTTGTGTTTTCAGTAAAACCAAAATCGCTTGTAAGGTAAGCTAAAGGGGAGAAAAAGTAATTTTTAAACTGTTTAATTTTTTGTAAATCATATTTGGGAAAATTAAGTTAAGCATTTGAAGGAAGGATGCTAATAACAAGCATCACCTATATAACTATAGTCTTCCTATCTCTCTCTCTTCTTAATTCCTTTTTTGTATTTTATTAAAATTCAGAATGCTTTAATAATTTTCTTTTCCTTTTCAGGTTGAGCCTAGAAGCAGTCATTTGCTTTAAAGACTTATTAGCCAGCTCATGGAACTGCCTTCCAAAGCACTTACTTCACAGTGTGAATCAGAGGTTTGGTAGTAACAATACATCTGGATCATAAGACTCTCTACAGGTCATGCCTTCAATAAATCTTGCATGGGTAAAGCAAAATTTTAAAAGGTGTAATTTAATTTCACAAAGTATGGCATCATCTGTAAGCTGTATTGTTGCAAGCTTTTTTAGCTTAAAGTTGCATGTGAATGGCCTATAGAACCTATTTTTGTGTCTGAAGATATTTGCAATAAATGTATTTAATGCAAATGATTTTCTTCTATTAGAGGAAAAAAAAATAAACATACTGGACAAAAAGCCCAAGAATGGCTATCACATATTCTTATTTAATACTCTGAATATACAGACAGACAGACACTCACACACACACACACACACACACACACACATACACACACCTTATAGAAGAATCATCTCATCTCACAATATTAGGGAAGCTTATAGCTAGAAAAAAAATTGAAGTTTAACTTTCAAGGACACAAGATTCTGACATTATTCATAAATGGAGAAGGGAAATGGTAGAATATAAACATTCAGTGTAGTACATAATAATTGTCATAATTAAAGATTCTCCTGGAATAATTGGGCCAACTGGAAAAACTTTTAAGGGTTTCCTGGGTATGATTAAATTGTAAAAGAAACTATAGAAGTATATAAATTTTTAATGAAATCCTTTCTTTCTCTCCTCCCTTCCTCTCAAGTATTTACTCATTTTACTAAGAACTGAGTTTCATCTTCTGGCCTGAATGAAGAAATTCCAAAAGGTTGAAAATAGTTTATCTAATTCTGAGTGGAGAGAAAAGATAGTTTTTTTAGTAATTGTAGTTCCTTATTAGTACAAATTAACAGCATGCTGTATATATGTAACTTGATACAAACCAAATGTAAGGTGCCACCAGGACAGTTTAGAGGGACGGGGAAGGGAAAATAACAACTGAATTCACATTCAATTATTTTTATAAACACGTTAATCATTTATACCAAAAGTAATTCCAGAAATGATTGGAGAAGGAAAAACTGCATATGGGATACCCAGTTACAGTACAAATCAACTGTTATATAAATCAGGACAGAAAAACTGTTCCAACAAGAGTAAGATCCAAGAATATATTTGTTAATGGGTAATTTTTAGGTCTGCAGCATATGTATATTCTCAGTATTTCAACATGAAATAAAGGTTCACTTGTGACCTAAATTTCACATTAATTTAGGTGAATAGGTGCATATATATATAAGTTGTACAAATTTTATATAAACTTACAATTAAGAACTGTTTTTTCCATTTGAAATGGAGAGAAAGCTTTGTTTATGTGTAGTATGGTCTATTTTACATAAGCCACTTTGAGCTTTTGAATTTTAGTTTAAAAGTCTCAGTTATTTCTTCTTTGCATTGAGTAAATTCGGTGCAGATACTTTCACTTTTCCAGGAATATTTCTTGATAAATCAGTGTCCTAAAAAAATACAAAAAAAAATACCTTCATATTTTTCAAGTTCTTTAGTCATACAGAGGACTCATACCAGAAGTCCAAAAAGACTATGAAAGAAAACTTACTTTCACACTACGAAATAAATCTTTTTCTCTTGCGGTTGCTTCTTTTGAATGCATGAAAGTATTCAAGGCAGTTTTAGCAGCTAAAAGCAGAAAAGAAAATATTGAATTGGTTTCCATTCATTCATCATATTCTTTCAAACTATAACTTAAGATAATTAAAGGTCAATAATACCTTTTCCCTTTTTCTGGACTCCAGGAGTAAGTTTCACTTTATATCTTTAAAAAGAAATTGAACATCTCATTAAATTATGAAGTAATTTGAGGCATATTTTTTGTTATTATTGACTTGAATAGTAGTTTAATGGTGACTTACTTATAGTTGGTCATGGTGGTATAAGGGGCACATATTGGTATAGCAAAAAGCAAAACATCTTCAGAGTGGGGTTGTCCTGTTAAAGAATCCAGCAGGTTCTCCTAGAAAACAAAACCTATTTTGAAATAGACTTTTCCTACCAGAAGAAAAATTAAGTTACTGTCTATTTAGATCAATGTTTCAATATGTGTTTATTTCCTTTCAATTCTTTTATATTAAGAATAATTTAGGAGACTGCACCTTGATTTCTTTTCTTCAAAGAGAAACAAGGAGGAGCCTTACCAGGTAGGATGTTGCATCCTTACAAGGATGCTTGCTTACTTAGCTTTATGGTAGTATCATAGATTTAGAATTGAAAGTGACTTCAGATCAAGTATCCCGAAATCCTTTGTTCTTCCTTTTCCCTTGAGCCATCCTAGGTAATTAGTTAAAATGGTGAGGTATTCTCTTGATCCAGAGAACTCCACAAAATCATGCAAGTCAAGGAGTTCAAATCTCTGGGTCCACTTTAAGAACACCACCCAAGCCATCAAGGTCATGCATATCCAAAAAGCTACCAAGTATTTGAAAGATCTCACATTGAAAAAACAATGTCTTCCATTCCATTGATATAATGGTGGCATTGGCAGGTGTGCCTAGGCTAAACAGTGGAGTTGGACATAGGGTTGTTGGCCAAAAAAAAGTTCTGAGTTCTTCCTGCATATGCTTAAAATTGCAGAGAACAACACTGAATTAAAGGGTTTGGATGTGGATTCTCTTGTCATTGAGCATATTCAGCTTAACAAAGCTCCCAAAATGAGATGGCATACTTATAGGGCTCATGGTCAAATCAACCCATACATGAGTTCTCCTTGCCACACTGAGATGATACTTACTGAAAAGGAACAAATTGTTCCTAAACCAGAGGAGTAAGTTGCTCAAAAGAAAAAAAAAATATCCCAGAAGAAATTGAAGAAATAAAAGCTTATGGCATGAGAGTAAATATGACATTAGAATGCAAATAAAAGTGAAATGAAAATATTTGTTACCATAAAACAAAACAAAGTGACTTCAGAGGCTCCTTGTCCAACCATATAATTTTACAGAACATATAATTTTACAAAACAAAACAAAACAAAACCAAAGACCCAAGTACACAAAGAAAGTAATTGAGGCAGCTGAGATTTGAGTCAAAGTCTTCTGGCTACAAAAATCCAATTTCCAGGATGACATGTTTCTATTAATGCAAACCAGGTTACTTCTTTCAAAACCCCCAAAGAAATATCATATAAACTTGCTGGACTTTTTATCAAGGTAGACAGAGAATACACACACACACACACACACACACACAGTCAACTTTCCCTTATTTAAAGAAAATGTAAGTTTTGCATCAGGAAAAAGATTGTTTGTTTTTTTTTTTAACAGCTACTGCAGGACCCTTCTAGTATTTTTAAACTCAATGTCTGATGGTGAAATATGCCTGCCATTAGTCAATAAAGATGTGATACTGTCTACTTGTGGAATACAGTATACTTTGCTAATATGTTGATTTGATTTCCTTATTAATGAAAGTCTACTGGGGAGGGGAAAAATCAAGGAAAATATGAATGATGCTAAAAGAGAAAAGTGGGTTAATAAAACATCAAAGAGAAAAAATTTTTATAAGGCTCAAGAAAACAGCAAGAGATTCAGCGGATGACCTTAGAGTGCAGATTGAGGTAAGGGTAGGGTGTGTGTGTGTGTGTAAATGTAAAAACCATTGCTAATGTGGAAATTTATTTTGTCTATGTTTGTAATGGTTTTGTTTTTCTTGTTTTCTTAATGGAAGGGTGGAAATTTGGAACTGAAACTAAATTTAAAAAAAACCCTCTCTGCTACTGAAGCCTTCCATTAATTAACAAAGGGTTAGTTTCAACCTTAGGTCTCCAGAGATATATTTACTAGCAGTAATATATGGAGAAGCATTCTAACTAAAGAGAGCTATTTTATTGTACCTCTTATCTTTTTTAAAATGTGGACAACTTCAAGAAAGGCAAAATGAGAATAATATGAGAAAGACTGGCTTACTTCCTCCTCTTTTACTTGGAGTCCACTCTTACTATAGTCAATTAACTGATATTAGAAAAAGATTTAAATTTTCTGCATGAGCAATTTGATTACAGGTTATGAATAATTCAGCTAAGGCAGCCTTAGAGTTTGTGGGGTCCATAAAACTTGACCACAGAGCTCTAATTCTATGGCTTTCTGTTCTTAAGCCCTGCCCACATGTTGTTCAACTTGATCCATTTACTATTAAGGAAGAAATAAGGAAACCTAGGGAAAATAGGGCTCTGTATTGCCCCAAAGATGGAATTAAATTGATATTTATTCTGAATCTTGTAGGAAATAGATGACACTGTGAGAACCCCACATTGATTTCCATACCCCAATAAAATCATACCTCATTTCCCTGTTGGTCTGTATCTTGCTCTTCCTGCTTCAAACATATAAATAAAACAAAACATTACAGTTAGTACAAACCCTTGAAATCAATGCTATAATAGCCAAGATAGGGTGATTAAGGCTATTTAATGACCTGACCTGACCTTTGTAGAGAAGCTTAAGTTTATATTTAGTGATCTGAAAGCAATGAATTTTGAGTGTTATAAAAACTGAGGGTATAAAAATTTGACCCTTGCATTTAAAATGTATTTTTCTGAGAATAATACCACTCAAAAGGAGAGTGTGAAACAAAGAAGGCAATGTTCCTGAAAGGTTAAAAAAAACCTAGTGACTTAACATTCGCTATTTTCAAAAAAAATGAACAAATATACTTTTAGGAAATGGCATGATTAAGCTGTCTTTTTAGGTTTTTTTTTTTCCAAGGCAAATGGGGTTAAGTGGCTTGCCCAAGCCCACACAGCTAGGTAATTATTAAGTGTCTGAGACAGGATTTGAACCCAGGTACTCCTGACTCCAGGGCCAGTGCTTTATCCACTGCAACACCTAGCCACCCCATTTAAGCTGCCTTTTTAATTTCAGATTTCAGTAGTGGTATTCTATTAAAAGTTGCAATCCTTTGTTTCTAAAGATGAAAGATTTACCTTGTCATCTGGCTGATCATCCATGGCAAGTTCTTGTAATTCATGAGTTACAGCTTCAAGAGAAGGAGTTTCTTTCTTAATCTTGTCACCAATTTTCAGTTCATCTTGGAGTTTCTGTGGTTGTTTCTTTACTGCCTCTTCTTTTGTTTTCCCTGTTTTTCCTTTCTTCCCTTTCTTCCCTTTTTCTTCTTTGCTTGAACCTGCAGACTTTATTTCACAGTTATTAAGAATCAAAGAACTGGGAAGGATTTCAGAGGCTACAGAGTCAATCCATACCTAACAACAAATCCCTTCTAGATTATCAACCTCTGCTTAAAGATATCCATTTGAAAGCATCATACTACCCCACTTTCTGAAGTAATCTATCACACATCTTTGTACAGTTTTAATTATCAGCATTTTTCCTTATATCAAATCTGTATTTTACCCTGCAACTTCCATCCAATATTCCCACTACTACTTTCCCTGTCAAAATGAATTCTTATTTAGAATAGTATATTTTTGTACTGTGAAAAAAGCAGAGCTAAAATAACATTACAAAACAATTAAAATAAAAATAAGAACTGGAAAACAGAATGGCAGAAAGGTGACCTTAATAATTGAAGATCATGCTATGCAAAATTAGAAAAGTAAATCAAAGTCCTCTATTAGACATAAATAAGAGATGTATTCTTCACCAAACAAGGAATAGAAGCAATTATGAAAGATAAAGAGATAATTTTGATGACAAAAATTGAAAATTTTCTGTAAAGCCAAAATTAATGCACCTAGAATAAGAAGGGAAGTGATCAAATAGGAAAGAAACTTTGTATCAAATTTCTTTGAAGAAGATTGGCATCTAATATATATAAATATATATATATATATATAAAAACAATTAACATACAACACCAATAATAGCCATTTTCCAGTAGATAAGTGGTCAGAGGATACGAACAATTCTCAAAAGATAAATGCAAAAATATTAACAGTCATATGAAAGAATGTTTCAAATCACTAATAAGAGAAATGCAAATCAAAACAATTCTGAGGTTTCACCTCATACCTTGCCAATATGATTTCTTCTTTTTTCTTATTTATTCTATTTTGTACAAATAATGGTTTTTATACGTTACTAAAATATTTTTGTTTAAGAGTAAACATAATACCCCCTCCCCCCAAAATATATAGACCTGCATGAGTGATAAGAGGGGAGAGAAAAAAATTAAAATAATAATAACAATAATAATAATTGTAGGTATGGCCAGGTGGTGCAGTGGACAGAGTACCAGCCCTGGAGCCAGGAGCACCGAAGCCCAGATCTGGCCCCAGATACCCCAACAATCACCCAGCTGTGTGACCACGCACAAGCCACCCTAACCCCATTACCCTGCAACCCCCCCCAAAAAAGATTCAAAATAAAATAGTAGTAGTAGTAGTAGTAGTAATAATAATAATAATAATAATAATAATAATAATAATAATAATAATAGTAGGGGCAGCCAGGTGGCAGACAGAGCACACTGGCCCTTGAGCCAGGAGCACCCAGGTCCAAATCCGGTCAGACACCCAACAATCACTCAGCTATGTAGCCCCAGGCAGGCCACCCATCCCCATTTGCCCTGCACCCCTCCCCCCAAATAATAATAATAATAATAAATGTGCTTCAGTCTGTGTTCCAACACCACCAGCTCTTTCGGAGGTGGATCACATTCTTTAGAATAAGTCCATCACAAAAGTTACTTCCATATTTTTCCACCATTGCCTTTGCTGATTGCAACTTCCTCCATTCATACTTCTCCACTACCATGTACTATATTTTCTCTCTCCTTTTGCTCTGTCTCTGCTGTAGGGTAGCTGAGTGGCGCAGTAGACAGATCCCTGGCTCTGGGGACAAGATGCCCTGAGCCCACATACCACCCCTTAGGCCCAGTATCCACCTGGCCCTATGGTCCCAGACAGGCCATCCAATCTCAGCCCCTTGGCAAGAAGTAAAAAAAGAAAATGTGTTATATCTGACCACTCTCCCCACCATGGAAAACTGTGGCATGTAAATGTAATGAAATATTACTGTGCTATTAGATAAGAGAGATGTGATGAATATAGAGCAGTATAAAAAAATCTACATGAAATTATATGCAGAGTGAAGAAAGAGCCAAGAAAACAATGTACACTATAATTCCTACAATAAAGAACTAACTTACACATGAAAAGCAAAAGTTAATGTTGCAAACTTATAAAAAAGTATTCCTCTGGAGAGGATATTCCCAACCCAGCTTTTCAAGGAGATGGGAAATCTACATACTGTTGCATACTGCACATGTGTTCAGACTTTTTCAGTGTACTGATCAGTTACATACTGATTTTTTCCTTTTTCTTTCTTTTAAAAAAATACTACTTTATATGGAATGGCTTTGTGGGAATGAAAAAATAGGATAATATAAAAAAAATATCAATAAAAACTTAGATAACACTGAGAGACAAAATAAACCTGCCTCAAATACAATGGAAAATGTGATGGGATTTGGAATATGGTCCCACACAATCAAAATTAAAGCAAATATTCCTTCTCTTAATACTCAGTAAACTAAAAAGTGAAATTACACATTATTAGTTACAAACATGCTGAAACTGTTTTACTTAATTGTTTTCAGGAAGTTCTTTTTAATATTAAAAACAATGATTCATGAAATAAAAGATTCTCTTCAAAAATGTAAACTAGAACAAAATAGGACTTGTTTAATTCAGTCACAGCAACCAATGGAACTATAACTTTTGCTTATATGGTTAAACAATTCTTTTGTTGCCCTCTTATCTGTTAATACTGCTTCTGACACTTTTTCCCTCCAATAATATTTATTGATGCTTATTGTTTTTATATCAATCCTTTCTGGATCACTCTTTTTTTTTGTTTTTTTTTTTGTAAGGCAAACGGGGTTAAGTGGCTTGCCCAAGGCCACACAGCTAGGTAATTATTAAGTGTCTAAGACCGGATTTGAACCCAGGTACTCCTGACTCCAGAGCCGGTGCTTTATCCACTACGCCACCTAGCCGCCCCTGGATCACTCTTAAAACACAATAAAACAGTAATCACATCTGATAATTAAATTTAAGTAACGTTGTGCTTAGAGCTTCCCCTTTCTTTCCCCAAAAGGGAGGGAAATACATTTCCTCATCTCTTCTGGAGCCCAAACTGGTTAATAAAATTAATTACAAAACATTTAGCTTTCCATTAAAGTTCTCTTCATTTGCATTATTGTAGTTGTATATGCTATTCTTTTGGTCTGCTTGGTTCCCACTGCATCACTTCAAAAGTCTCCTAATGGTTCTGAATTCCTAATTCAATTTAACAAACATTTATTGATTATCTACTATTTGCAGTGCTCTATGGTAGGGCACTGGGGATACAAAAGCTGTTCTGGACCTCAAGGAGCTTATGAGAAAAATAATGTGTATAAGCATTTTCTTTTTGTGAAGGAGGGCACTAACAAGGGATCAGGACCAAGCATAAAGGACAGATTATACAAAGGCAAGTAGGAATATTAGAGAAGGAACAAGGAGTATAGTTACATACTAATGGCATAAATTCAGAAGAATAGGCTGAAGTCATGTTGTGAAAGACTTTTTAAATGCCCAACAGAAGATCAATAATATTTATTGATTACCACTACTCCTTGTTTGAGCAAGAATTTTCTAGACCAACCATAGCTATGGAAGGCACCTTTTTCCATTCTCTAAATTTTTTATGATGTTACTATTCATGTATATAAGTCATGTATTCATTCATTAAGAATTGATTTTGTGGAACACTATTGCTCAAAAAGAAATCAGGAGGGATGGGATTTCAGAGAAACCTGGAAAAACTTGTATGAATTGATGCTGAATGAGATGAGCAGAACCAGAAGAACATTGCACACCTTAACAACATGGGGTGATGTATCCTCTAGGCTTCAATGCTTTTTTGACTAAGACTTTCTTAATTCTTCAAAATGAGAGCCAGTTTCCTCCTGGTGGTAGCATTTGTACCTCCATGAAATACCAGAACTTCTTGTTCTCTTTGTTACCTACTAGATATACACCAGAGGGAATCAGGCTTTCTTAAAACCTTGGTTAAATCACACTGCTCTCTTGGTTAAAACTTATCCAAAAATAGCAACCTTTTCAGCATAAAATTCTCTGTCAAAAAATGTATTTGTTTTGATTTGTTTGAAAGACAACAGGGTTAAGTGACTTGCCCAAGGTCATACAGCTAGGTAATTATTAAGTGTCTGAGGCCAAATTTGAACTCAGGTCCTCCTGACTCCAGGGCCAGTACTCTATCCACTGCACTACCTAGTTACTCCTGATCAACTCTTTCTCCTTTGACTATTAGAGGAAGAGTTGTTATCTGAACCAACTATAGTTTCATAATACCACTCTTTGGATCTATTTCCTCCAAAGACGGTTCTGATCCCTGTGGAAAGAATCACATGTCTATGTTGCCAATGTTCTTTCCATCTTGTCCACAAGAAAACCATAAAAAATTTAGGCAAATATTTTGATAAAATCACTGTGCAAGCTTAAACTGTCATACCATTTGCCTCAGCAACACCACACCTAGATTTAAAAAAAAAAGAGGAAAAGGACTTTATATGTGACTATATAACAGCCAAAAATTGAAACTTAAGGAAGTATCCATCAGTTTGGCTTAACAGATTAGGGGATATAAATATAAGGGAATACTATTGTGCCATTAGAAAAAATGAAAGGGATAATTTCCAAAAAACCTGGTTAGACCTGCATGAACTAATGCAGAGTGAAGTTATTTCTATGTTAACTACAACGCTATAAAGATAAAGTTTAAAGGCTTAAAAATGCTGCTTAATGCAATGACCAACCATAATTCCAGAGGACTTATTGAGAAGCATGCTCTAGGAGGGTGGAGCCAAGATGGTGACAAGAAAGGATCCTCTCTTAAGGTGCTCTCTCATAAAACTTCTAAACTAAGAACTCTAAGTTTTCAAGAGACAGAACCCACAGAAGGACCCAGTGAGGCAGTTCTCCTAGTCAAGGTAACCTGGAAAAGAGCAGAAAGGCTTTGCTCCCTGGGGTTGGAGGGGTGTCCCGTCAGAGGGGTGGTCCGCCAGAGCGAAAGAACTTCAGCCTCCCAGAGGCAGTCCCAGGGCGCTGGGAGCCGCGGCTCACAGCAGCGGGGGAGTTTCCTGACTTACGACCTGGGGAGCACCAGGTACAAATTGGGGGAACACCTGGGGGACCTCTGAAGCCCAGCCCTCAGAGCACACAGCAAGCTGCATGGCCAAGGCAGTCCAGATCCAGGAAACAAGCAGGCGGAGCTGGTAAGCAGTAGCCCCCAGGGCATGAGCCCATTGAACCTAGGGAGGGGAGTGAAGAGAGAGAGACTGGAGCTCTGTCCTCTGCCCCTGGAATAGGACTCTGGGGTTCTGACCACATTCAGATCCTTATTGCAGTCTAGGCCCCATCATAGAACAGCAGGCCCCCCCCCCCCCACCTCAGCCCCATGGCAGAGGGGAGCGCTTATGGTCATTCATAGACCAGGAGGGAGGACAGAGACTCACATACTGAGACCCTTGTGGGAGTGTCCCAAAAGCTCAGGAAGCACCCCCAAAACAGGCTAAGGCTGGGAAAATGAGCAAGCAGAGAAACAAGAGGAACACTATTGAGAAATATTTTGCCTGTGAGCCCAAGAAGGATCAAAACAGTCAGTCTGAAGATGAGGAAGCACAAGCTCCTGCATCTAAAGACTCTAAGAAAAACAGAAATTGGGCTCAGGCTATGACAGAGCTCAAAAAAAGACTCTGAAAATCAAATGAGGGAATTAGAAGAAAAACTGGGAAAAGAAATGAGAGAGATGCAGGAAAAACATGAAAATGAAGTCAGCAGCTTAGTCGAGATCCAAAAAAATGCTGAAGAAAATAGCATGCTAAAAACCAGCTTAGGATTTGACCTAAACAGTTCAAAAAGTTATGGAGGAGAAGAATGCTTTAAAAAGCAGAATTGGCCATATGGAAAAAGAGATAAGAAAGCTCTCTGAGGAAAACAAATCCTTCAGACAAAGAATAGAACTCAGGGAGATTGCTGAATTTACAAGAAATCAGGACTCAAAACTTCAAAACCAAAAGAATGAAAAATTGGAAGAAAATGTGAAACATCTCATTGAAAAAACAACTGATATGGAAAACAGATTTAGGAAAGATAATTTAAAAATTATTGGAATGCCTGAAAGTCATGGACAGGAAAAGAGCCTTGACATCATTTTCAAAGAATTACTACAGAAAAATTGCCCTGATATCCTATAAGTAGAGGGCAAAATAGAAATGGAGAGAATCTATTGATCCCCCCAAGAAAGAGATCCCCAAAAAACTAACCCCCAGGAATATTATAGCCAAGTTCCAGAATTCCCAAGTTAAAGAGAAAATATTACAAGCAGCCAGAAGGACACAATTCAAATATTGTGGAGCTGCAGTCAGGATTACACAGGACTTAGCAGCAACTACATTAAAAGCTCATAGGGCTTGGAATATAATATACCAGAAGGCAAAAGAGCTTAGAATGCAACCGAGAATCAACTACCCAGCAAAACTGAATGTCCTCTTTCAGGGAAAAAGATGGACTTTCAATGAACTAGGGGAATTTCAAATGTTCCTTTTGGAATGGCCAGAGCTGAACAGAAGGTTTGATCTTCAAATACAGGACTCAGGTGAAGCATAGAGATTGGAGGAGAAGGGGAAAATATGAGGGACTTAATGATGATGAAGAACTGCATATATTCCTGCATAGAAAAATGACACTGATAATACTCATATGAACCTTCTCAATTAACAGAGCAGATAAAAGAGGAGTTTTTATAGATGAAGCACAGGAGAAAGTTGAATTTGAAGATAAAATATGTTGTAAAAATGGAGTCAAGAGAAAAAAGGGAAATGTAATGGGAGAAAGAAAAAGGAGAGGGTGAATAGGCCAAGATATTTCATATAAGATTATTCTTTATTCCAATGAGCTATTGCAATGATATGGAAGTGGGGGAAGGCAAAGGGGAATGAGAGAATCTTTGCTCTCATCAGAGGTGGCTAGGAGAGGAACCAGCATATATACTCAATGGGGTATAGACATGTGGAGTAAGAAGGAGAGAGGGGGGCAAAGGGAGAAAGGGTGGGGATGTGAATGATGGAGGAGAGGATGGACCATGGTGGGTGGAGAGTGATCAGATATAATGCATTTTCTTTTTTACTTCTTGCAAGGGGCTGGGATTGGATGGCCTGTCTGGGACCATAGGGCCAGGTGGATGCTGGGCCTAAGGGGTGGTATGGGGGTTCGGGGCCTCTTGTCCCCAGGGCCAGGGATCTGTCTGCTATGCCACTTAGCTACCCTACAACAGAGTCAGTGAAAGGAGAGAGAAAATATAGTACATGGTAGTGGAGAAATATGAAAGGAGGGAGTTGTGATCAGCAATGGCAACAGTGGAAAAATATGAAAGTAAGTTTTGTGATGGACTTATAAAGAATGTGATCCACCCGCGACAGAGTTGGTGGTGTTGGAACACAGACTGAAGCACATTTTTTATTATTATTATGGGAGGGGGTGCAGGGCAAATGGGGCTGGGTGGCCTGCCTGGGGCCGCATAGTAGGGTGATTGTTGGGTGTCTGAGGCCAGATTCGGACCCAGATGCTCCTGGCTCAATGGCCAGTGCTCTGTCCACCACCCAGCCGCCCCTACTATTATTACTATTTTATTTTATTTTAGTTCTTTTTTTTTTTCTTTTTTTTTGGTTTATGCAGGGCAGTGGGGTTGGGGTGCCTTGCGTGTCACACAGCTGGGTGATTGTTGGGTGTATGGGGCCGGATACGGGCTTGGGTACTCCTGGCTCCAGGGCTGGTGCTCCGTCCACTGCACCACCTGGCCATACCTACAATTATTACTATTATTATTTTTTTAATTTTAATTTTTTTCTCTCCTCTTTACTTTATCGCTCAAGTGAGTCTATATTTTTTGGGGGAGAGGGTATTTTCTTTACTCTTACAATTTTATTAATGTATAAAAAACATTGTACAAAATGAGAACATTAAATAAAAAAAAAGAAGCATGCTCTACAACTCCTGATAGAAAAATGATCAAAACAAGATATAGTATAAAGACGTATTTTTAGAAATGGCCAATGCTGAATTTTGTTTTCCTCTACTAAGCATTTTTGTTACAGGTTAGGTCTTCTTTGTTTCCCAATGTGGAAGGGAGACAAAAAAATACAGGACTATTAATTGAAAAAGAAAATTTATACAAATCACTATCATATTTTAATATTCTGCAATTTCCTGATACAAATGAGATTTCCCCTTCCTTCTTCTTATATACTTTACCTTGTTTTCTCCTTTATTAGTATTTCTGATAATTTGAAGAGTTCCCAGGAGACAGACCAACTGGCACTTTTATATATTCATAAGAGTTACACAGTATTGGTAGAAATATAGAGTGCTATCTGCAGGTTGCAGTAAGGTTGCTTCCTGCTCTCATGGTGGAAGCATATTTCTGTACCTTGGTTTTCTTCTCAGTAGTTCTTATGCTATCTACTTTGGGAAGCTGCCTGTTTGTAAGACTTGAAATTTGAGCTATAAATATAACAAGATACATCTACCTCCATTCATCTTGTATTAATCACCAGGTACTTGCTTTCCATTTCCCTAAAACCTTAAACTATTAGGCCCCATTTTGGGGGATAAGGCTTAATTTATTTAGATGACAGAGGCAGATAAGATACATGCATAGAAGACAACTACACACATGACATGCAATTACTTGATGAAATTTTACACCCTTTAAAAAACTTTGTCTTTGCTCTTTACAACTTTCCCTCTACTACCAAGAACATTAGGATCTTTAGCTCCAAGGAAAAATGTTCCTTTGTGTCATTTATTGATAAGAAGCAAAAGATGGAAATGGTTTCATATTTCACTTACACCAAGGAGCTTCATGATAAGTTCACGATCTTCTTCATCTTGATCTTTATATTTTTCCTTCATTTTTTTAATTTTACTCTGTGGAGTCAAAAGACTAGGATGAGCAATCCAAAAAATAAAAAAGTCAGTTAAAAATTTTCTACTCAGAGAACTTTTTCTGATCATTCATTCATTCATTAAATATATACTGAATACCTAAGCCATGATAATAGATGCTGGGGAGAACAAAACAATAAATATAAAGCAATCTTTGCACTCAATATGCACTCTCTCTTGTCCTAAGCTCAACAGTATCTATTGGACATCTCAAACTCAACATGGTCAAAACAGAAGCTCATTAACTTTCTTCCAAACTCCTCTCCTCTACACAGTTGGGTGGCACAGTGAATAGCATGCTGGGTCCAGAGTAAGGAAGAGATGAGTTCAAATCCAGACTCAGACATTTACTAGTTATATGACTCTGGCCAAATCACTTAACTTCTGGTTGCTTCAATCTTCTCAACTCTAAAATGGAGAAAATAATGGCACCTACCTCACAGGGTTATATCAAAGGATAATATCAAATAATATTTGTTAACACAGAGTCTGGTATATAAATATTTAGCATATGTAGGTTTTGTTTTCTTCATTCCTTCTTTCCTTTTCTCTCTCCCCTCCCTTCTGTCCTTATAATTGCTGAGGATATCACCATCCTTTTAGTTATCTAAGTTTGCAAACATAGTGACATACTTAATTCTTAATTCATATTTAGAGATCCAATCTTTTGCTGTCTTCTCATTTCTATCTTTACAACATCTCATTCTTCTCCACATTCATACAGACACCACTTTGTTGTACATAGGTCCTCATAATCTTACATTTGGATCACTGTGACAACATTCTCTTTGCTTTCCCTGTCTTAAATATCTCCCCACTTCAGCCTGTCTTCTACTCTACTGCCAAAGTGATCTTCTTGAAAGACTTCTTGAAGGGAGACACTGATTATGAGGCTAAAACAATAGTTCAGGCAAATCTTAATGGAGAGAAAACAAGGGAGTGGCAATGGGGATAGATAAAAAGAGATTGATGAAAGTTATTGTGAAATACAAATGATAAGACTTAAGGTGGGAGTTTTTGAAGATGAACAAGGAACAAAGAATAGATAAGGATTGGCCTGAGAGATCAAGCTTTAATGACTGGAAGAGTCATTTCTTTTATTAACCAATCTGGAGAAATGAGGAAGGGAAATTGGTTTGGAGAGGAAAAATTTTTGGTCATGGTGAAATTATCTGGATTTCAAGAAAGAGTAAAGACTGACATAGAGACTTGAAAGTTAGCTATATAAGAATAATAACTTTTTTAATAGGATAAAATTACCTGAAATTTAGTATACAAAAAAAATTTAGTATATATATATATATAAAAAAAGCAGAATGAATATGGAGTCTTGATGAGGACACATCTAAATGGGTCAGTGGATAGAATCTTGTGTTTGGTGTCAGGAAGTCGATATTCAGATTTGTTCCTATGCGACATGTGCAAATCACTTAACCTATCCCTGCCTCAGTTTCCTCCATCTGTAAAATGGGAATAAAAGAATCTGTCTTGTGGGATTGTTGTGAGGATGAAATAAGATATTTATAAAGTATTTTTGAGCTGCTATTATTATTAATTGGGACAAACAAATGACGAGTGTGTTCAATTAATTAAATGTAAATAATCATTACAAATTAATTATTATATTACCAATACTGGTTTTCAAAAACTTTACTAAAAAACAAAAAAAATTAACTGTTTAATCTTAAGGTCTGCTAAGCAAATTAACAAATATTAACTCATTTGATCCTCACAACATCCCTGTGATAAATACTAGTTCCATCTCCATTTATTACATGAGAAAACTAAAGGCCGAAATCACACAAGTGTTACAGAAAGAATTCAGGATTCAATTCTTCTTGATTTCAAGTCCTAAATTCTATCTATTGTGTTGCCTAGTGAAAAAGGAAAAGGCAAAAATTCATCTATCAGGAATGTCCATATTTAATGGGTAGGAGGAAAAAAGAAATCATAAAAGAACAGTCAGAAGAACAAAACTATAAACTTATAAAATTTTAGAAAACACCTGTCCAATTTCCTTATTTTAGAGGAAAAAGAACTGTGAAGCCTACAGAAAAGTGATTTGTCCACAGTTACATAGCTAATTACTATAGTAGAACTAAGATCTCCACTTCCTGTTCATGAATTTTCCATTACACCCAGCAACCAACTAGCAGATAAGGGAAGGAAAAAGTTTCAAGGAGAGATTAATCAATCAAGTATCAGACGCTACAAATGAAGTCAAGAAGTATAAAGATTGAGAAAAGGATTTTATATCTTGTATTTAGAAAGTGATGTGTAGGCCTGAAGAAATAATTTCATCTGAATGAGAGAAAGAGAAGACTGATTGCAAGAAGTAAGAGGAAAATAAGAAAGTAGGACCAATGAATTTAAATTACTCTTTTGAGAAGTTTGTGGTAAAAAAACAAGTAGGATAATAGAAGTGGAAATTAGTATACTATTATATGCTCTGGACAAATTCCTTTAGGTTTATGATCTTTCAGAGAGCAGAGAGCCTGAAATCAGGAAAACCAAGAATAAATATGTCCTCAGACATTTACTAGCTATGTGATTCTAGGCAATTTGCATCAACCTGTTTGCTTACATTTAAAAGAGCTTGCACAGTGGCTGGTACATAGTAAGCACTATATAAATGTTAGCAATTCATATTATGACTGTAACTCACTTAAAATCATGTTAAAAAAAACTTCACAAAGCTTCTAAGTTAAACTTAACAAAAGATATAAGATAGACAGGGACAAACTAGTTAACTTCTCTAGGCCTCAATTTCTTCAAAAAATACTTAGACTTGACTTCTTAGGTCCCTCCCACCTCTAAAACTTAAAGTATGATTATCTCCACTAACTAATTTAAATTTCTTCTATAGTTTCTTTTTCATTTAAAATAAGAAATATCAGAACCTCAAAACCCCCTCTTCTTTTTTTTTCACAAACCACATTTTAGTACTAATTATAATTATTATTAATTTTGTTAACCTCTCAGCCTCTACCTTTTGTCCTCTCTTAATTGGTTGTGGACCCAGAACATTTTTGCTTGTATTTGGAGAAACTTCAGTCTTCAGTGTATTTTCTTTTTCTTTTTCCTCCAAGACATCTAAGTCTGTTGAGTCATTTGGTTGCCTTTTTTTCTTCATTTCCCTAAAAATGAACAACACAGAAACTTCTGATCTTTATTGATTCAAATTCTTTAAAGCCAAAACAACTTTCTCAACTCTGCCAGTCAGATACACTTGATTTCAAATCCTGTCTCATATATTTACTAGCTCTTCTACCTTTAGTAAATCATTCAATTTCTCTTAGCCTTAATTTTCCTTATCTATAAAATGGAAATAATAGCAACTATTTCATAGGGCTATTGTATCATATAAAATAAAATGTGCAAAATACTTTGTAAACCTTAAATACTATATAAATGCTAGTTTATATATGACTACAATGGGACTACCAATAATAGCTCGAGTATATCACTTGACAAAAGCCGAGACTGTAATAAGTGTCAATGTATATAATTTTAAAAAAACATGCAAAATGAATTTTATGGTATAAAAGACTTCAAAAAACAGCATATAAAAATTTCTGACTGAGGTTTTCAACATTTTTGTGTAAATGTCCTGGTGATTAAAAGTATCTTTTAAGTCGTCTATCTTCCTTCATCTTTTTTCTTTTCTACTTCAATCTGATGCTAAACTTATGCAAAACACCCACCTTGCACAACTGATTATTCTGGCATTCAATGCCCTCTATCATTTCCAACCTTATTTCAAGTTCCAATTGCTCTACTTATTCCAGCTGATAGAGATCTTTCTCTGTCAGTATTTTCTAGATCAAAAACTTGAGATTTTCCTAGTTTACTAACTGATATTGCAGCTATTGTGTTCCTAAAGCATTTATGTACAAGGGTAAGCACCATATTGCTAGCTCTTTCTATTCCTAAAACTTAGCAGTTTTTTACATTTAGTGGGCCCTAATGTGGATAATGATTTGCCACAGATATACTGCCCTGACCTTCCTTCTAAGCTCATTTGATTAATTCTTCCTCACATGATAAAAGTTAAAAAAAGAGAGCTTTTATAACCCTGCATTAAATCAAAACTTATGGTATCTTTTCTAATATTTTTTAAAGTCTCTTTTACATGAAGTTTTTCTTTAATTTATTCTCTAGCCTAACCAATACATTCAGGGACTGTCTCTCCCCTTCAGTACACTGGTATATTTTTGGTACCTACTTATGTTAATGGAAAAGCTCCCTAAGGAAAAGGCCGATATCTTTAGGGCACAGAATCTATTGTGTTGCCTTCAGGAGCTCAAAAGAGAAATATGAATGAATCAGTGTTCAAATCTGACTTCAACTTCCCTTGCTATCCTTATCTCATATTATTTTCCTTCCCCTGTTTTTCATTTCAGCCAAATTAAAGTACTGTCCATTCTCCATTCTCCTTCTGTCCCTTCTCATAGAGGGCCATCTGTCATCTGCTAAAACACCTCTCTCACCTTTCAAAGTCAAATTCAGATGTCACTCCTCCATCAAAACTTCTCTCTTTCCTTCCCAACAATCTTAGCCTTTGCCTTTATTTCAGCTGGGATCTTTTCACTTTTTCTGGTATCAACAGAAATTTTCTTCTTTCTCTACTTCAAGGAGATCATGGTCAAACTTTGCCCACAATACTGTGTGCCTTGCACACAGAAGGCTTTCAATAACAATTTATCAGAATGAATTTGGAACTTAGTAAGATAATGACCATATTAGTCTCAGTGATATAAAGTTTGGGTCTTAAAAATTATATTTAAGTATCAAAAATTAATGGGAATATAACTATATGCTTTTTATTCTGAAACTTATAAATGGGTAATTTCAATTTAACAAAGATGGTTTTTGAAAAGAGACAGATGATGTGTCAGCTAAACTATCATAAACTATAAATCAAGATGTTTGCTTTTTGAAAATACAAATTGTTTTACCTTCGCTCCTTGGCTGACAAATGCCTCCGGCCATGTAATTTACTGTCATTCTATTAGGTCAAAGAAACAAGCAAAAAAAAAAAAAAAGAAAGAAAAATAAACCCCATAATACTAATGACTTCAAATATTAAAAATAAAAGCAAAAAATATTTTATGAATACCTTTATCTCTTTCTCTATAGTGACAAAGAAAATTACTTAAGGAAGCAAATAATTTCTGGTCCAGAGACCCCACCTGACAATGTAAATGATATTTTGCCCTAATGAACACCCCACCTCTCTGCTATGAGAGGGCATATTTTTTTGATATCTCTTTGTTAAGACTTTCAAAGGTCAGTTACTTTTAGTGGTCTTTTTAATAATTTTGTAGTCATTATTTATGTTGTTCTCTTGTATTCACTTAATTCTTCATGAGTACATACAAATTTTTCCATATTTCTCTGAATTTCTCAAATTCATCATTATTTACTAAATAATAATATTCCACCATTTCAGTCATTTCCAAATGATGGACACCTATTTTGTTTCCAGTTCTCTACTACCACACACAGTAATAATGTGACTATTTATATTTTTATTTCAATTTTTCACTTTCTTGCAGTCCAATTCCAGCACTGGGACTATCAGTTTAGAGAATATGATTCCAAAATGATATCCAAAACAGTTGGATCACATCTCTGGTTCGGAGTCCTAACGATAATGTTTCCATATCTTTTTTAAAAAATCTTTTAATGCAGTAAAACAATCTTGTGTTGTTTTAATTTGTTTTTCTTTTACTACTGGTAACTTGTATCATATTTTCATGTAATCATTTATATAATTTGCAAACTTTCTGAAAATGCCATTTCCATTTATCTATTGTAGGATAGCACTTAATGTATCTGTATATTCTGAATGTCTTTTATTAGTAACATTAACTGCAAATATTTTTCTCATGGTAACCCTTTCCCACTATTCTGTCTTCACTGATTTTATCTGTATTTGCCTAGTTTATCTTTTATGATTTCTTGCATTCATTTCTGGTTAAGATTTCTCCTCCTAACCACTGTTGTGAAAAGCATTCAATATTATTCTAATATTAATGGTGTGATTTTTATATCCCAATCACATATATTGCTAATTTCTACAATATTACTATTCCAAAAAAAAATAGTTTCTTCATTTAAAAGTATACACAATGCTATTATCTTTAAAAACCTCAGCAGACAACTTACCATATCAGAAGAATCTTCTCTGGCAACTATTTTCTGAAAGGATCTATGAAAACAAGAAAAAATTCAGTTACTTTTTAATGGTGTTTAAGATGACTTTAGGGTTCAAAATAAAATGCTCCCAAACACATTTTTCATTAATAATCCCACAAGTAAATCCAGTTCTTTGGTAAAAATTTTATAATATTACTCTTTTTGATTTTCTGTATAATGCTTCTCCCTATATTATATTCTTCTTCACTTGGAGAAGACACTTACTTTAAGCTTTCTGCAAGGCCATCTGTTTTATACAACCAATTTAGGGAATGATGACCTTGAGTTTGTTTCTAATTTGATGTAGTTGAAATCAGATTTCATAAAGCTTTTTCATATATACTATATTTTTTATTTCCACATTATAGACGTTTTTTTTTTAGTTTTTTGCAAGGCAAATGGGGTTAAGTGGCTTGTCCAAGGCCACACAGCTAGGTACTTATTAAGTGTCTGAGACCAGATTTGAACCCAGGTACTCCTGACTCCAAGGCCGGTGCTTTATCCACTACGCCACCTAGCTGCCCCTAGAAGTGTTTTTTTTAAAACAAGAAATTATCCTGTGAAATGGTATAACTATTATGGAAATCAATGTGGAATTATGTAAGTAAGTAACTAAGATATCCATATCCTTTGAGCCAGAGACTCCATTACTAGACTTTCAAGCTATCAATAAGAAAGTTCCCACAAACACCGAAATATTTACAACAACACTTTTTGTAAAGTAAATGTTTTGATTACAGAATGTCTAAACAAATGTGGTACATGAATATAATGGAATATTACTGACTTATAGGAAATTACATATGTGATAAATACAGAAAAAGATTTACATGAACTGATGTAGAGTGAAGTAAAGCAGGATCAAGCAAATAATATACAATAACTACAGCAATGTAAATGAAAAGACAATCACGTACCAAAAACTCAAAAGTAAATGTAACAAAATTATAAATATTAAGCATAATTTGAAAGAGAAATGAAAATACAGAACAACCTACTCCTTCAAAGAGATGAGAGGTTCCAGACATGTTCAATGGTACCAACCAGTTGTCCTATTTTTTTTTCTCTTTAAAAAATATTACTTGTGATATAGGATGGTTCTCTGGGAAGGTGAGGGAAGGATACTGGGGAAAACTATGACAATGTAAGAAACAAGAAACATCAATTAAAGCGTATTTTTTAAAAAAAATCAAACAAATAAAGAATTATCATCCAGTTCCTGGAATAAACAGATCAAAGTGGCAGTAGGTTACCTTTTTATTACTTTTCTATAGTATCACCAGCCCTAAATTACGACCTAAAACTTCACATTCTCTACTTTGCCTTTTGAATTACCTTTGGGATTGAAGGTGAGATAGATCAATTGTAGTATCTGGATAACTTAATGACACTTCAGATTCATCCTTCCTTTTACTTGCTGTTTCCTGACCTGCTTTCAACCTTTCTTGAGATTCCCCATTGTTGTTGTTATTGTCATCGTCATCATCATCATCATCATCAACTTCATCATTATCTGAACTCTCTTGTGCTGATCCTTCCTTTGGCCTGTTTTTGTCATTTTGAATGGTAATAATCTCTTGATCAAATTGAGATCTCATTTCCCTTTCTTCTAGAGTTTCAAAAGTCTCTTCTGTATCCTCTCCACTGCTGCTATCATCATCACCTGCATTGCAATATTAAGAAAAGTTAAAGTTAGAGTATCACAACAAAGTAGGACTGTATAAAGAAACCAGGCTACCAGGACAAATTTTCTTTTTTTTTTAGTTTTGTTTGTTCTCATACAAGTCATTACCTTTTAATCTGCACCTCTTAATTGAAACTTCCCACAAAATCATAAGACATTGTGACCAAATCTGTTAGCAAATACCACACTCCACATTTGTGGTCCACCATTTTTCTCCTGAAGGGGAGAAGTGGATTTCAACATCAATTCTCCTGGACAGAGACTGATATTTACTAAATAATTTCATTTCCTGGAAGTTTTGAAGAGCAGAAAGCTACTAAAAACTGCTTTTCTTCTCTGAGGCTATCTTTCAAAGGTTCAATGGTCATGAGCATCTCACAGAATTTCTTGTGTATCACTCAAAATTTCTATTTATTGAATATTTCATAAAATAAGAAAACAAATGAAATGATGTGAAAGTTTACTTTTGAAGTTTATACATTGCTCAACTAAATGAAGTAATGCAAAAATACTACTTAAGCTTAGGGAAAACTACAAAAATGCTCTTTATAAATCCAAAGGACAGGCTGGCACCGGAAGGAATGGAGGGGGGGGGGGGGAATCATAGTAATAGTGCCTGTGATGCCATAGGGATGGGAACACTCAACTAAGATAAAACTTCCTCTACCAATATACATCAACAAAGTAGTTACTTAGAACATTGAAAGGTTAAATGATGACAGTCACAGAGATTAGACTAGAACTTAGGTCTTCGTGGTTCTGAGTCCTGATCCCTATCCATTACACCATAGTTTTTCATATTTTTTGCATACTCCCCATAAAAATCTTATCTAAGAGGAATTATGCTAATTTGTTTTGATTAATACCATACAACTTAATTTGGGGTGAATAAATGAGGTAAAAAATCTCAATGAAAAGCAATAGGGTTATGCAATTTCCTCTACACAGGGTATTTAAGACTCTGAGGCCTTTATCAAAAAGACCACAATTCATCTATGCATGAATTAGTACATATTCTACAGAGAGGGCCAGGATAAGAAAAGTAACTGCCAGAGATAAAATCTGTAATGAAATCTTCTTGATTCTAAACACAGGTACACAGACTCTACAATGACAAACTATACTGTAAATTCATCTTTACATCATTTATAGTAATTCTTAGGAACAAAATTAAGTATTAACTTTACATGTTGCTAAATTATCTTTGTGAAATTTCTAATTCTGCATTTGCTCAAATCACTTTTACTATTTTAGCAGATAATCATACTTATTATAAATATTAGCTTTAGTTATAGTCTGAAGTAAACAGCTTCTAGTTTGATTATTGTAAACAGTAAGTACCTATTATGTGCAAGGTAGGATGCTAAGTGCTGAGGCTACAAAGACAAAAGAAAAACCAAAATTCATAATATTTAACAAACTAGGAAAACAAATTATTCTAAATTATTCTAATTATTCTAAATGAAGTGTACTCTTTTAATCAAAATAAAGTTTTAGAGATTTATTGAGATAACAATAACTACTTATCAAATCTGATCATATCCATGAAATACCTAATGGCTCCATTTCTTCTGAAACTAGTTTACTAGTGCTGCTAGCCACTGACTCCAAATCTTCATCTTGAACTCTGACTTTCCGTTCCCCTCGATGTCTCCAAACACACGGTTCATCTACCTAGAGAATCAATTTTCACTTTAGTGATTTTTGTTCTGTTTCTAATAAAATATAAGAAAAGAAAAAGAACTAGGGAAATGAAAAATACCTTAAACAGGAAACTAAACCCCATCATAAGATATGAAGGAGGAAGAAAATTCTTCTTTCCTAAAAAAAAAAAGATAGTATGATTCTGCTTTTAAAAAATATATCTTATGTTTGCAAAATATGTAACATATTTCACTATGTGATTATGCAGAAATATATGCTATTCAAAGATATCTCTATTATGAATAATAAACAATTAGCGAGCAGTAGAAATACAAGGTTGTTTTCAGTTTTACATTTGTCACATCTTAAAACAAGGTGCTTTCATTAGTTTCTTCTGTGACAATTTTATGCCATATAGCCATATAATCTCGGTCCAATAAAATCATAAATATATTTTAAAATAATAACTTCTTCCCCAAAGTGCCAAAATGATTTCTATTTACTACAAAGATCATGCAAGACCCTATTGCATTCAGTTCCTACTAGATACTATTGAATACCATCAACAGATTGCTAAAAATGTTCTCTCCAACCCAGCAGTGGAAAAGAGACTAGTATTAGGTCCTGACCTCGTATCATGAAACTTCCTGTTGTCAAATATTCTCCAGTTGGTGCTGTTTTAGACACCTGAAAAATAATACAAAATTCAATTAATATAAGATTGAATGAATGAGTGAAAAATTTTACCTTCAAGGTGAGTGGATGGGAATAAGCATTTATTAAAAACCTACTATGTATCAGCAATTGTTCTAAATACCTTACAATTCTTCTCTCATTTGAGTCTCACAAACCCTTTGCTGAGTGCTATTTTTATTCCCATTTTACAGTTGAGAAAATTGAGGCAGACAGAGATATGTGACTTGCCAGGATCACACAACTGATGAGAGATTATGGCCAGATTTAATCTTGGGTCTTCAAGATCGCAAGTCTAGGGTTCTATTGACTGCTTCAATTTCAACTCAAGAACCCTATTTTTAATTTTACTTTTAGTTCTATGAGTTATCAAAAACACTGAACACCAAGAGAGATTATCAATTGTTAGTTGAACATGTGTATGAAAGAAAGGAAGAAGATACGAAGGAAAGATTTTCTAACTCTTAGACTATTAAGAATAATTTTCTATAGGGGTGGCTAGGTGGCACAGTGGATACAGCACTGGCCCTGGAGTCAGGAGTACCTGAGTTCAAATCCAGCCTCAGACACTCAATAATTACCTAGCTGTATGGCCTTGGGCAAGCCACTTAACCCCATTTGCCTTATAAAAAAACCTAAAAAAAAAAAAAGAATTTTCTATAAAAATTTTTGAACTAGAAGCTTAGAACACAAAATAAATAACTATAAAACTGTAGTAGTTGAGATAAAAAACATAAATATTCTTTTTATTTATTTAAGGCAATGGGGTTAAAGTGACTTGTCCAAGGTCATACAGCTAGTCAATTAAGTGTCTGAGGCTGGATTTGAACTCAGATCCTCCTGACTCGAGGGCCAGTGCTCTATCCACTGCACCACCTAGCTGCCCCCCCCCCAAACATAAATATTCTAATAAGAAACTGATTTTCTGTAACTGGCATATGACAATACAGGGATTACAATAATTAAAATGGCTATAATCTAGTTGAAGGAAGCAATATTAATATTAAATTAAATCATCAGTTACACTTTTTCAAGTACTTTGCAAAAGACCATTATTAATGATAGTATTTGAGGCAGTGAAGGGTGATGCAATAAGACTTGAATTCACATTTGGTCTCAGACACTACTAGCTGTGTGACTGGGCAAATCAGTTAAACTGTTTGTCTTAGTTTTCTCAACTACAAGATGGGGAAATCAATAGTATCTACTTAGCTGTTGTGAAGATCAGTGAGATAATTTTACAGTGTTTTGCACATAGTAAGCCAAGAATCTTTTATTTCATTAGTCATATATCCATATCCTTAGAGGGTTTTTATGACTTATCCATTGGGAATATAGTGTCAGAAATAAAATTTGAGGCAGGTTTAGTCATATATATACACTTGGTAATATCTTTTACGCCTTTAACATTTTAAAATTTATTTTATTCTGAACTTAAGAAATGAAACAAGCATTTCCATAATATAGCAGAAAGAAAAAATAGGTTACACATGAAACTGCAACTCTCTCATTCTATATATACTTATAATATTTATCAGTTCTTTCTCTGGATACAGATAGTGTCTCTATAGGTATTTATAAAGATCAAAATGACTTATGCTCAAAGTTGCTCTTAAAACAATATTACTGTGAAAGTATACAATGTTCTCTTGGTCATGCTCATTTCACTCTTCATTATTCATACAAGTCAAACCAAGGATTTCTAGGATCATCAAGCTCATAGTTTCTTATAGGACAGAAGTATTCCATCATGATCACATACCACAGTTGTTCAGCCATTCCCCAATAATTGATGGGCATCCCCACAATTTTCAGAGAGCTTCTATAAATATTTTAGAACATATAAGTTCTGTTCCTTTTTCCCTAATCATCTCTGGAAACAGAACTAGAGGTGACATTGCTGGGTCCCAGGGTAAAGGCAGTTTAATAACTTTTGGGGTATAATTCCAGATTGCTCTCTCCAAAATGTTTGATTCAGTTCACAGTTTCATCAACAGTGAATTAGTATCCCAATTTTTTCACATTCTCTCCAATATTTGTCAATTTCCCTTTCAATTAATTTTAGCCAAGGAGCGGCTAGGTGGCGCAGTGGATAGAGCACTGGCCCTGGAGTCAGGAGTACCTGAGTTCAAATCCGGCCTCAGACACTTAATTACCTAGCTGTGTGGCCTTGAGCAAGCCACTTAACCACATCTGCCTTGAAAAAACCTTAAAAAAAAATTTTAGGCAAGGGGCAGCTAGGTAGTGCAGTAGATAGAGCACTGGTCCTGTTGTCAGGAAGACCTGAGTTCAAATCTGCCCTCAGATACTTAATAATTATCTAGCTGTGTGACCTTGGGCAAGTCATTGCCTTACAAAAATCAAAATAAATTAAAAAATTATCTTTAGCCAAATGATAAGTGTAAAATGATTTCTAAAGATTATTATAACTTGCATTTCTCTAATCAATAATTATTTAGAGCATTTTTTATATGCCTTTAAATTGTTTCAATTACTTTTCCTCATTGTAAAACTGCTTGTCCATATTCTTTAAACATTTATTAACTGGGGAATACTCATATAAAATATAGATATTATAATATTTGATTTATATCTATTCTATTGACATATTATAGATAGCATAGATATAAATAAATACATAGATATCATAAATAAATAAATACACACATATACTATATATTTACACTCCTAATGATTTGTAACATTTGATATCTATGGTACATTTTCAGGTAATTGTATATAACATTTTATGATTCACAAAACATTTTTACAAATATTATCTCATTTAATTAACACAATAACCCTAAAAAGTAAATGCTATTAATGTTACCATTTTACAGAAAAGGAAAACTAAGGCTGAGAGATAAAATAACTTGCCCAGTAGCACACAGCTAGTAAATGTCTAAGACAGGATTTGAATTTAATTCTTCCTGACTTAAAGTTCAGCTCTCTATCCACTGTACCACCTAACAGTCCCAATTTTGTCACTATGTATAAAATGTGATCAAATAAAAGATCATTTACCTTGTTTCCATAAATGTCAAGGAAGAACTCTGTCTAGTAAGAAATGGATCATGATGATCCCCAATAGTTCAGCTATTCTATTTTTCAATATTAGTCTCCCTGAATTTAATTTTGGCTATTTATATACTTATTTACATCATATACTAATTTTTTACTTTTAAGGAAAAACACAAGCTCCTTTTACCTGATGATGATACACCCACCAAGCACTGGTGATAACTCGAGCATCCCAAGCAGCACTGTAGCACAAGGCCATCGTGCCAGCTTCTGTCAAAGTCCGTGGTGGGATTGGTTCTCCTACAACAATAATGACACTGTTGTTGAGCTACTTAATTATGATTTTTTTGAGATTCTAAGATAAGGAAATCAACTCACTTCTTGTGAAATATACCCTAAATAGTGGGGGTGGGGTGGGGGGAGGGAAGTAAGATTGGGGGAAAAATTGTAAAACTCAAATAATATGCTTTAATTAAAAAAAAAGAAATATACCCTAAATATTTAAAAAAGGATGTGAACATTTATGGTACTTCTGGTTATATATTTCAAAATGTTAATCTTATTGCAATTAAAGCATTCATCTAGTATGAATATTAAAACAAGGCCATTTATTTAGGGATAGGGGAGAGAGGGAGGAGGGTGGGAGACAGCAATGCTGATGCCAGAAACAAAAAGGGTTATTGAAATTTTTTTATAAAATTAACAGAAGATAGTTCAGAAGGAAGCCTAGACAATTATACAGTTTTGAAAGTAAAATGTAGAATTATATAATTTAAATAAAAGCAAGTGCAAGGAAATGGATAATCATGGTTTCATATATAATTCTACTGTGAACATGAAAATGCTCTTTTTTTAGTGTTTGAGTTCAAAATTTTAAACTATGAAAATAAAATAAGCCTATTTGAAATCGACATCTCTTTATAACTAGTCATATAGCAACATGTTCTCACAAGAGGCAAACCTCAATTTCATTTTGATAATCTGGAAAAACAAAATTGTCATAATTTCTAAACCAAGCCTTAAGACTTAGAGATATTAATGGGGAAAATGCCAGATTCACCAAAATAAAATGAAAGATAGCATTAATGAATGAATGAAAAGCATTTACAAAGTGCATAATATATGCCAAGTATTGAAGATATGAATGCAAAAATGATATAGTCCCTACTCTGGGGAAAGTCAACATATATTTGAGAGAAATGGTTAGAGAAGGGAGTTACTAAAAAAGTCACAAAAATAGGGAGTAGAACAACAGGGCAGTTCATTAAGACACCTTTTTCAGAGGCAATGGTAGTGATGACATGATTTCAGTTCTAAGTATGAGGTAGAAGGCTAGAAAGAGGGTAAGGAGAGAAGAGAAAATATAACAGGGTAAAAATGGTTAGTGTCAAAATGAGTCTACATGTTCTTGAAGAGAGCAAAATAGAGTTGGTTGGCTCCACCCAGATATGACCTCTGATAGTACTGTTTGGATGATGGAACAGCAGTGGTAAACATGGGACAGAAAATGACAGGGGTGAAATAGAGAATGCATTGATGTTTGGACTCAGAGAATGCTAAGTCTAGCTTTTCCAAGGCACAGAGGACATGAAAAACAAATTTCTTTAACTCAAAAATAGCATTTATCTTCTTAAAAGAGTATCTAAAGTGTTACCCGTTGGATTCTTAATTACACAGCTTGTTGCACCATGAAGATCAGCATGAACATAAATATCTCCTTTAAAAAAAAAATAAAGGAACATCTATCACAATGCACCTAGGTTCAAGTATAAAGACACAATTCCAAAATTCAGCACTGAAAAATTGAACAAAATAATAATTTTTCTTTCAGGAAACTCATTAGTATACATCTAAATAAGAAGGTCACTGATAATCAGAATACTTTGGTAGACTGAAACTGATTTTGCTAATACAGAAGGATCACATTTCCATAAATCAGTATAAATTTTGTGGAACAATTTCTTTCTACATTGTTCAAAGAGCGTGGCTTTTGTTAGTTTTATTGGGTATTAAAAAGACCTTGAAAAAGTCATTTAACCTCTACTGGCTCCAGTGTTCCCCACAACATGGTAGGACTAGATAAACTCTAGGGTACCTTTCCTTTCACCTCTAAATCTTATGAGGTGTGTTGTTTTTACCAATTTGATAATCAAAACAATACTAGATAAAGAAAAATGCTTTTATGGTCAAGATATCTAGACTGGGCAGTGGCTGTGGCAGCAGCAGCGGCGAAGTGGCCCCCAGGCATTGATACCACTTGTTTATATAGCAGTATCTAATTTTTTTTTTTAACTAAAATTACCTAACTCCATATGCATGTCAAATCATGTTGTTACATAAAACTTTTTTCACTGAATTTTTGTAGTTAACCATAACTATTCTCGAGGTTTCAGAGTTTAAGTTGTAGTTTTTTAGAAATCTGTTTTGTTGTAATTACTCAAATGGCATTAAGTAATTTAATGTATATTATATTTTTAATATTCATACAGATTATACCATTTCCACTATTTAAATGCAGCAAGCAGTATTCATGTTATTGGTCGATAAGGTGGCAAAACCCTTCCACATTTGACACACCAATTCATTTGACTTCATTTGTGCACACTATTAAAATAATTATTGAACTGTATTCAATGTGATCAAAGAGTGATAGTTTTTGAATTTTATTTCAATGTTTTTTATTGAAAAATAGATGCATTTTATTTAGGAGTTCTTATAGATTATAGAGTTAGAAAGGCATATTAAGAGACCATCTATTCCAGTTTTTCATTTTACAGATAAGAAAACTGAGGCCTAAAGAAATTAAGTTAAGGAATTGGCAGTATTTGAATCATGGACCAAAGCCATTACACTTTCCCCTATAGCATCCTATATTGCCATCCTCTAGCCCAAACACTTCCTTTGCCTCCATGGATACTTCCCCAGGGTATCTCCAGATATGCAAACCTACATCTTCATCCTGAATCCTCTTTTCTGAATCCACATATCTTCTTTCTGGCTTTCAGCTCCTTCAATTCAATGCTTTTGCAGTTTGATTCACCTCCCCCCCCCACAGCTGTCCCCCAGATCCATCCTGCTATTCCACTCTGCCTAATCTGGAAAATGAACTGCTCTTGATTGTGTGGGAAGTCTGTATAGGACTCCATTGAGGAATCCCCTGGGCCATCCAGGAACCTCTGGCCCTGCACAATACTAGTAACAAAATTATCCCATTAATATCCCCTCAACATTGTTTGCCTCTGAAACTTTTTGTTTTTCTTTACTTTACATTTAATGCTACCCAGTAACTTCCTTGTCAAATAGGAACCCTCCCTTTGAACAAATAAATATGACCAAACTAAAATAAATACATTGAACTTGAAAATTGAAAAAAAAAAGATATCTAGACTACATTTAAAAAAACTTCAAAACTTTAACACAGATTTTACAAACCTGGTGTCAAATATCTCTTCACAATCATTTCATTTTGCTGTTGATCTCTTCCACCTATAATAAGATAGTTCTCAGAACTAATAAACCATAAAAACTTCTCAAACCTGTCAAATCAAGAAAGAAAAAGAATTAGCTAGCATACTCTGGGCCTGGAATCAGAATACTCATCTTCCAGTTCAGATCTGAGGTCAAACACTGGCTTGTGACCCTGAGGAAATCACTTAACCCTGTCTGTCTCAGTTTTCTTTTCTGTAAAATGAACTAGAGAAGGATATAGTAAACAGGTCTAGTGTTTTTACCATCAAAATCTCAAATGGGGTCTTGGAGAGTTAGACACAACTGAAAAACTAAACAATAACAGCATAAGATCTTTAAAATTCCCAAGTAGCCTGAATCTCCTTTTCAAATTAATTTTCAACACAGAGGCCCAAAAGTTTAAACTGAAAAACCAAAAAACTAGTTGAAAGTCTGGCTATACCTTTTTATCCACTGCCTTAAAATGTACATATAAACAGATCTTTTTATCCTGTCCTAAATTGGCAATTTCAACAGAGAATTTAAAAAAGAATTATTCTTTCAATCCTTAAAGGCAAATTCAATCAAAGAAGAGGAAAAATGATTAATCATACAGAAAGCTGCTTCTATTTTTACTGTTTGCTATGTTACTGTTTAGTTCAAAAAAAGATTTCATGAGTTTGTTAGGAAAACCTACAAAATAAAAAGACTGATCTTTCATCAAGGAGCTGGTAAGGCTTTGCCCCAACTCAGGAGAATTGATTTTCTTATTCTGAAGCTAATAAAAAGCTTGGAAAAATTATGGATATTACTAAAAATCCCTCTCAAAAAGGTGATTTAGAAAAATCTCAATCCTAAGGAAATGTGAATTGGTCCAATCATTTTGAAAAAAATGTATCATTACCCCTCAAAGTGACTAAATGGTGCATATTTTTTGATCCAATAACATCACCAATAAATCAAAAAAATAAGGAAAATACTCATATGTACAAAAATACTTTTGGCAACTTTTTTTTTTGTAGTAACAAAGGATTGAAAATTAAGAAGAAAGGAGTGTTTGTTAATTGGAGAATGACTAAAAAAATTATGGTAGGGGCGGCTAGGTGGCGTAGTGCATAAAGCACCGGCCTTGGAGTCAGGAGTACCTGGGTTCAAATCCGGTCTCAGACACTTAATAATTACCTAGCTGTGTGTCCTTGAGCAAGCCACTTAACCCCATTGCCTTACAAAAACCTAAAAAATAAAATAAAATGGCATTTTTTTTGGCTGCCATGATATAGTCACTTTTTAGTTCGCTGAAAACTCCCAGAATTATTTTCTAATCTTATTTCAGTACTCTGCAATCCTACTTGATAGATGAAGAAAGTGAGGATCAAATGGGGTTAAGTGATGTGCCCAAAATCACATAGATTATATTATAGGTGGGATTTAATGTAGGTCACTGACTCAAATCCACTTTTCACTGTATTACATACACTTTAATTCTAGGTACCATATTGTAAGAAAAACATAGATGACCTGAGGTCTGACCAGAAAAAAGAGACTAAGATATGAGAGGCCTAAAAATCATGCCATGGAAGGATCGATTACAGGATCTGGATTTTTTAGAGGGGATGGAAGATGGTAGCTCTTTTCAACTAGATGAGGGATCACCACTTGAGAGAAGGGACCAGCAGTTACCTAATCTAACCAATACCAAAAGGAATTCTCCCTAGAGAACACCCAATAAGTGCTATAAGACTTTTGATTTTTTTCCCCCTAGGCCCCAAAGGGTAGAATTAGGAACACTGAACAGAAGAAGCAGATTTCTCTACAATACAAGGTAAAATTTCCTAAAACTTAAGAGTAATTCCAAGGTGAAATGGTAAATTAGGATCACTCACAATGGGAATGAGGATTCCCTGGGTCTAAGGAAAAATTTCATTGGTTTCTTGTATCCACTTGAGTTCCTACACTTGGTGTCAAATCATTCTCCAAATGAATGGAAAAACTAAAGAGTGCAAAATAAATTCACTTACCAATATACTTTCCTTGCTTTCTGAATAGTGGTTACCATTTGAACTTCTTTGAGAGTTTGCTTTGTTTTCTTTTCTGCTGATTTGAATGCCTATATAAATGAAGGAAATTATTTTAGAAGAATGTTACAAAACAAAAAATAGAATAGAAAAGAACAAGGGAAGAGAAGGAAAGAAGGAATTCTGTAAGGTCATTAAAGTATCAGAGAGGGGAAAAAATTAACAGTCTGAGAAATATTCAATACCTTCTCGGCAGCTTCAACCGTTTTTTGTGTTTTCCTGGCAGCATGTCTCTTATGGTCATAATATCTGCAATAACAGAGATTTATCTTAAAATTCAAATCCCATGGCTTTCTTTATGCTTCGTGAACCTTATTCTGTGTGATACTAGATTTCATAATCTATAACAATAAGTAAAAAAAGTAAATAAACAAATTTCCTGGTTGAAATGAGTGTTTAAAATAGGAACATATTTCCCAAATATCTGCTATTTCGTTATTTAAGAATTTATAATAAAAGTTTTACATGCTAAAATGCCTTTTAAATTTCTTTTTATTGTAAATAAGTCTTACTTTTTGGCATTGGCATATGCTGACAAACTGAGATCAACATCAACAAGTAATGGCTTATTTTTCTGAAGTTTCTGAAGCTGTTTGTTCTTTTGCTTTTTTTTTTTCCCTTTTGGTTCTTCTGTTTCTTCTTTTTCAATATTTGTTTCATCTTCTTCCTCCTCCTCATCTGATACTAGGTATGGGTTTCTATAGAAATTACAAATCATTTTTGTATTAGTTTTTCAAATTTGAGGTAACTTTTTTTATTCTTACTCCAATCATAAATAACTTATGTTACTTAGTTTTTAGAACCTTAAAATATCTCCAAAGCTCTCTGCAAATATAAGAAACAATGAATTTTTTATAATATTGTAGGTAAGTTTTGTGGTAGAGTCAAATATTATCTTATTTTACCCCCAAGGTCACACAACTAATAAATATCTGAGGCTGGATCTGAACTTTGGATTTTTGACTCCAGCTTCAATTCCAATGCAACACCTGGTAAACCTATAACTTGTTACTGCAGGTGTTTCTTTCTCACTCTGAGAAATGTAAATAATTAATACTGCTTGTTATAAAAAAAATACATATGCATATACATATTCAAACATGTATATGCATTATATATTAATAAATATTTAAATAAAGATCTTTTTAGGATCTATGTATTTTAAGTTTATTCCTTTTCCAAGGAGTCGAGTTTGAATTTCCACATGTACTATCCTAAGATAAAATACAAAGTACCTGTACAAAGCCTCTGATTCCTCATTGAAAAGTCATGCTCCTGATGCTTGCCAGAACTGCCTTGTTTCTCAAAAATATTAAATGTCTCTTGCATTTTGCTTTCACCCTTAAAACCAGCAGAGAAGGTTTCCCTTTCTATTTTTTCAATATTAACTTTATAAATAAATGTCCATTTCAGCCCATTCAGCCTCTTGGTTAATCATTAGTAAATCAAGGAATATTTTGTTCTAAAACACTCATCTCCCTCAATAACAAAGCATAAATTTGGAAAGACATGGGATTTTTCCTGTATAAACAGGGAAAGTTAGGAAGTCATCTGTGAATTGCCACCTCACTCTAATTTGGGGAGCTATCACAGCACTGTCCCAATCTGGACATAAATTTATAGGCCTAGAGTATCTGACTTCTATTTCTAGTCAGCTCTAAAGTATATCTTTTAATAAATTTCCTTTAGTGTTAGAGTGGCTATAGGAAAGCAATTTATATCGATGTCCAAAAATGTGTTTAGCTTTTGATTCTGTCATAGGTCCCCCTAGAAGAGACAAGGAACTAATATTTGCAAAAATATTTATGGCAGCCTTTTTTCATAGTAGCCAAAAACTGTAAACTACTGGTTGTTTTCCTATTGGGAAATGATTAATAGTAATGGTTTATGAATGTGATGGGATATAGGTTATCCCAAAAGTCTTAGCAAAGTTTTAAGCTATTAACCAAAAGACTTAACATAGTTAAGATTTCTAAGGCACCCCATTATATACCATAAAAAATGCCAAAATAGTTTCAGAGGAAACTGGGAAGATGATGCAAAGTGAAATGAGTAGAACTGGATGAATAATTTATAAGAAAACAATATTAAGAGAAAATACTTTCAAAGACTGTAGAAATCCGGTCATTATGATAAACCATAAATCTAAAGGAATGAAAATGAAATATGCTGCTCAAATCCTACCATAAAAGTGATGAACTTAAAGTGTAAAATAAGCCATTCATTTTTGGACATGGTCAATACAGGAATTAGTTTTCTTGGGCTTATTTGTTATGAGGTTTGTTTATTTTTAAATTATTCAATGGAGGAGGGGAAACATTGGAAGAGAGAAATAACATGCTTGAAAAAAATAAATTTCCTTTTGACACAAAGTATATTGTACATGAGTTTCCTTTTTTCCTCCCTAATAAGAATGCTCAAATTACAAATAAAGAAACTTCTATGAGTAAGAGAAACTGATCAAGGCTCCTACTAATTTTTAAATCCCTCAAATCCAAGTAGTTTTATTCCAATTGTTGCAGTGAGTGACCCTAAATTAGGTTTTCAAATTACAAACAAAAGCAAATACAGATATGAATACACCAGGAAAAAAAAGGCAGAGAAAGTTATTCTGAGTCAATGATGATCAAAAATAGGTAACAGTAGCAATTTTTCTCATTACCATATTTCACAAAACTTACTTTAGCAGCATTGTGACATGATTAGTTTGCAGCTTTAATTCTCTGATTGCATTTGCAACAGTATCTCCCTGAGCTTGGGCTTCTTTTACAATTAACCCAATTTCTGTCCAGTCTATCTGGTTGGCTAAAGCACTTCGAACCACTTGGATGGCTCTATCAACTATGGGTAGATTCATTTCTATGAGTTCTCCTTTGATTTTGTCAATTTCCTTAAGAAACAAAGAAAAATAATTATCACAGTATCATTTAAATATATCCTTTGAAAAGAAGTATTCAAGAGAATAATATAAAACTTAATACCTGAGCTTGGTGAAGGGCTTCTAATCTGTGCTCATGATCCTTACGGACATTATCCAATTTCTTCAATGCTTGTTTCTCCTTTCATTAGCAAAACAGATTTAAGGATAATAGAAATACAAATATGGGTAAATATTAAATTGAATTTTAACTCTGAGGAAAATACATATTAAAAGTAAATATTTATTTATTTAGTACAATTAAAGAAAAGCTAATGGGATCTTATTAAACTATTATTTTTCATTTGTTCCTGCCAGAAAAATAAAGAAAAACAAAAAGGTATGCTAAAGGAATCTCAAATTGATGTTTTTCATCATTCATGAAAGTATATAACAAGACAAATTTTATTACTTACATATAGGATATATAATGTATACAGTTTCTTCTACCCAACAAGATTAAAGAATTATTTTTTTTTACAATTTAATGTTTACATAAATTTATTTTCTTAGAAATTATAAAATTATCATATAAAACAAGAAAATCACTTAGGCCACACTATTTAGAAACCAAATTTATTTTCAAAACTGATAAGTAAAATGTATTTTCTTAATATGTTTATTTTCCAGGCTATTAAGTGATCCTCACTATTTACTTCTAATAAATATAGTTCATACTGGCAATCTAAAAATCTGTTCGTGCCATTATTTTTGGTAAAAATTGGCAAAATTGGGGGGAAAAAAGAAATCTTTTTTCTTCAGCTTTTACTTTTATCCCTTAATACTCTCAGTCTTTCGTAATTCTTGCTGCTTTGGGACTGTCCAATGTCTACACTATAGTACTGGACTTAGGCCTAGTCTTCCAAATAATTATTCAATTAATCAAAAAAAATTCTCTCCTGCCATCACCCCATTAAAACTCTCATTCACTAAAGGGAAGTCTGAGCTCCAAGGAAGATATGGGGTCATAGAAATACAATTTATATTGTTTAGACTAAATTATATATATCATGTTGAAACTTCTGACAATAAGATTAATTCTCCTTGAAGTATTTGATTTTTAAAAGAGGATGTCTACCTGGAAGAATGCTGGAAGATATTTTTTTCATTGGGAGGTCCTGAAACACTTTCCTGAAACACTTAAATACTTTCTGGTGTCCACATAAATTGTTAACTAACTTCTGAAAGGGCATCCCAGGAAGAGAATCATTTAATAATCAAATCAAATGATCATCCCTTATTAAAAATAAATATAATGTTTTAAAATATAAATATACCTGTTGTAAAGCTTTCAAGTCTATCTTCTGTCCCTCTAGCTTAGAATAAAATTCATCCACTGCCTTAATTAAAAACAAAACACAACAACAACATGTAATACACACAAGTTTAATACTATCACTGGATAAAAAAGAATGAACTAGGTATCTATGTATATGTATCTATATCTTTCCGATGATGTAAAAAAACGAACATATACCATTTATTTCTTTTATAAAATCCTTGGATGACAGAAGACTAGGAGAGCTGAGAGATGAAATAATAAAGATTACTTGGAATCCATGCTTGTTTCTGGGAGCAGAAAAATCACCAATATGAATATATTTCTATCACATTCAAACCCACAATGAAAACATGCTAAATTTAATTGTCTTAAAAGCATAAATATTAATATTCATTTATAATTCCTATAAATTTAATAATCCCAAACTGCAATCACATCAATATTCCAGGCAGTAAATTAACAAAAGTTGGGGAAAAAATCAATGAAGGGCAGCTAAGTGGATAGAGCACTGGAGTCAGGAAGATCTGAGTTCAAATGTGACCTCAGACACATTACCCAGCTGTGTGACTTTGGGCAAGTCAATTAAGCCCATTGTCTTGCAAAAATTAAAAAAAAAGCAATGGATTTGGTAAAACACTCTGTAAACTTCATAAGGTCTCTGAATTAATGACCACTTAAGATATGATTAAATTTAATTTTTACATTAAGTACTTTACTTTTGGTTATCTTACTATGACAATTCTCTAAGAAATTAACTGATTTGAACTAATTTTACTTTTAGTGGAGCCTTCAATTTTTAGTTCAGTCTTTCATCTTTAAATAATATAGTAAACAAACATAAATGGCTATGATTATACTGCATGCTGCCTACATTTCACAGACTGTGAAATAATTATTCTATAATGCATTGTTACATTCCCCAATTGGAGAAAATTATGAATCTACCTAAATTATCTAACAAGACAAATAGATTATGAGAAAACCCACCTTGTCAAATGATTCAAATTCTATATATGGACATTTGGAAAGTTGAGAAAACAAGAAAGGATGAAACTCTTCATAGCTGTAAAATAAATCAATAATGTAATTTAAAAAATATTATATATTAAACTACTCTCCCATATATTAAACTCCTCTCCCATGTGAATTCATCTTTAAATACCTACGTAAGTATATCGTCAGATTCCTTATCTGGCTCTAGGGTTGGTTTTTTCTCTTTTTTCTGAATGATATACCCCTAAGGAAAACAAACATACATATTAAATTTCTACCAGAATTAAGAACTGTATATTACATTTTCATTTACAAACATAATTTGGTCTGAATTTGTTGTTGGTTTTTTTGGGGGGAAGAGGGAATGGAGCAGGGCTGTGCCAAAAAGTGGAAATAGAAATAAACTGAGAGACCATGAGGTGATTCACAGAAAATTAGTTTACAGAAACAAAGACGACTGGAGCTGGAAGGGAACAATACAATAATCCCTTTGTTTTTGAAATTAAAAAAAGTTGTCTAGAAATGTAAAACAACTTGCCAAGATCAATCAATAAGTTAATGGCAGATCTGATAATATAATCTAATTTTCTGATTTCTAGCCCAGTGATCTTTTTAAATAGAGGGCATCCTCTGTACTAGTAGAAGCAAAATCTTTCAAAAGTTCTAACAAATTGAAACTTTTTTCTCAATCTAGTCCCAAGAAAAGATCATTTAAATTATTCTAATTATACCACTTTCTTGATCTTCAGTCATTTTCTGACTCTTTATGACTCCATTTGGGGTTTTCTTGGCAAGGATACTGGAGAGATTTGAAATTTCCTTCTTTAGCTCATTTTACAAATGTGGAAGCTGAAGCAAAAGGGGGTTAAGTGATTTTCCCAGGTCACCCAGTGAGTAAGTATCTGAGGCTAGATTTGAACTTAAGAAGATGAATCTCCGTCATTCCAAGTCCCAAGCTCTAGCAACTGTGCCATCTGCTCCAGCAGTTCAATTTTTGACTTAAAAGGTAAGGAACAAAAAATTCAGAATATTCAGGATGCTGAAGTACAGTAAGTATATGAAAGTCAATATTCTAAATAAGACCACAAAATTTGTATATACTAAGTTTCATAAGTTATATTTCAATTCTAAAATTTCTAAAGGAATAAAACTGCAGCTTAAGTAATATTCTACCTTTCCACTGAAGTTGGACATTGTTTTCATGTAATCTTCTGCTTTCTGCAGACAAATAAGTACTTTTTCAATATCTATTATGGGAAAGAAGAAATACCAATTTACCTTCTACCTTTATTATGACAATGCAGTATAAATCACTTATAATTGAGGAAGTAAAATTAAGTAATCCTTGACAATAATGCTTTGAATTACAGATATTAAGCAAAATATTTTATTTATAAGAGCTTGTAATATATTTTAAAGTCTTTCTTTAGTTTTATTTCTTTAACACCGGAAGAAATTATATCTTCAACCAAAATTATAAGTAATAATTAAAATTCTTTTTAGAGAAAAAAACACATTCCATCCTGACAGTAAAATAGTAAAGGAAAAAAAAAACATGATCTGCACTTTAGCACATCAAAAATATCTTAGCATTTTAATTATCAGAAAGAATGTAGTAGATAGTAACATTCTGGCCTAGCCTACAAAAATCTTTTTAATCCATAATGTACCAAAACTATAATATTGATAATACTATGAAACTTTATAATATATAAGATTTTTTTGGGGGGGGTAAATTTCAAAGTTCTAAGTTTAGATACCCAAAACACACCTCTCCTGCTCAGCATAAAAGGTGTTGTATCCACAGGGGTGGCTCCATTGTAAGAGGCAGAGGGTGTTCTGTGAGGAAAGGGTGGGGTGGTGGCAGTAACAACAGTCCAAGCATCAACAGAGCTTCAATGGCAAATAGGTAGAAAGCGCTGTAATAGAGGATGATGGAAGAGGAAAGGGAAGGGGAATGAATGAATGAATGAATGAGAGTGTCTATGTGTATGGTCTGTGTGTGTAAAATACTCATAAGTAAAATATTCTAGGTTGTGGATAGCATTTATTTATTCCTTTTCTAGAATTGTTCATAATTTTAAAACTAATGAGCCAAACTGAAAGAAGCAAAATAAATAAAATTGTTATTTAAACTTGTAATATACATACCTCTAGTTTCAAATTTTTCATCTACTCTGACATTGCCCAAAAATCCATTTTCTCTAAGACAGTGTTCAATCAGAGTGGCACCATAGGCTATTAAAGTAGAAAATATCATACTTAGTATTTTCCAATAATATTAAATTAGAGCATATTAAAAATTTCAAAAACAGCAAGGCATCCTGAGGGGACAGGAAACAACACATGTCAAGCAAATCAAACCACCACCATCTCCCCTCAGACCCAGACAAAAACATCCCAGCACCCTAAACCTAAGTTTCCAGTTTAGTACCCAAAGAAACATCTTGGGAAGAGGAAACTTTGTCACTACTCCTGCATGCAGCCATTACTGCTGAAAACCTAGGGGGGAAAAGTTCTTGTCACCAAAGTTTTTGGCACTGTCACATGGCTTATCATAGCATGTTTATGATGGAAATGACATCTGGAAAGAGGAAAAGAGGCAGTTCTATCTGCTTTGCCACTACACTGTAAGATCTGTGGAACCTTTCCAACTGATTGGCAACTGAAGCTTTCCAGGTGTTTCTTCTCCATGTGAGGTCCCAGAGAACAGGGATTGTCTTCAGCTGGCATTTTGTATCTCCAGTGTTCTGTACATAGTAAGTGATTTATTATTAACTGCTTCATTCATTCAAATATGAAATAACCCACTGTAATCATAGAGGGTAACAAATTAATTATGTTTCAGAATGAAATTTGGTTCAATTTCACATGACAATTCTGTACATACTATTTAACCTTTGATGGAACCATGATTTCATGACTCATGGTGATACTCCCTCCACTATTATAGACTGAAAATGATTCATACTGATCATTCTTTGCATACTCATACAAGAAAATCAACATAATGCATTAGAAGGTCTTTCTCTGGCTCTTTTAATATTTGGAGAATAAAAATGTACTACTTAAGATATTCCATTTATTACTTCTCATTCTTAATAAATGACAGGCTCATCATCTTTACTGATAGTAACTGTTTGTCACCATATTTTTTTTATTTCTGAAATATAAGTCATTATTGGAACTATACTACAGTAAGTTTCTTTGTGTCTCATCACTTTTTACTGACCTTAGCTCAGAATTTTGATTCTTCAGAAATTATGTTCCATGATTCACAACCAAACAGACAAGGAATAGATTTTTATTAAAGAGATTTGTTTCTAAAGCACTGAATAATTTGAAAGCACTGTGAAATATCTCAAACTATTCCTCTGAGGATATAGAATGTTAATTTGCTTGTAATTTTTAATATTTGAGAAAAAAACTCATAATATTACCATGTTGTTGCAGAAATGGTGCTAAAATCACACTGTGGGTTAAAAACAACTCGGGGGGAGAAGTAAGATTGGGGGAAAAATTGTAAAACTCAAATAAAATCTTTAATTAAAAAAAACAACTCTGCTCTCTTGGGGGCACTAAAGCCATTGTCAAACAGTCATTATGTGTCGGAGGCAGAACTTCAATCCATGCCTTCCTCATTCCAAGGCTAGCTTGCTACACATTATGGTAAAATACTTCCCATACGTGTGTCTATGTGCATAATGACAAACATTTATTAAACATCTACCATGTATCAGATACTATCCTAGACTTTACAGATAAAGGCAATGAAAGTCACAAAGACATGAAATGGTCCCTGCTCTCCAGAAGCTTTCATTCCATCAGAAGAAACAAAATGTATAAATATAAGCAATAAAAGATAGTTTAGGGAGGGAGGGTTCCAACCATTGAAAGAATCAGGAAAGGTTTCATAATATGTGGTATTTGAGGTAAAACTTGAGGAACATATGGGATTCTATGAGGTAGAGATGAGGAGAACATTCCAGGCATGGGGGAACAGCCAGGGTAAAGAGAGAGATGGGAGATGATGTGTTGGGTGTGAAGAATAACAAGAAGAGGAGTTGGTTAGACCACATAATATGGGGAAAAGAATAGTATAATGAAGATATAAAGGTAGTTCAGTACCAGTTTAAGAAGGGTTTTTAAAGTCAAACAGAGGAATTTAAATTATAGCCTCGAGACAAGGAACCACTGGAATTGATTGGATGGGATGGGGGGGGTGAAATGGTCAGATCTACAGCTGAGGAAAATCACTTTAGTAACTGCATAGAGGACAGATAGATTGGAGTAAAGACCTAAGGCAAGGAGACCAATTAAGAGGCCATTACAATAGTTCAGGTGAGAGGAGATGAGGGCAAGAACTAAGGCTGTGTTAATAGTAAGAAAGGGATGGGTGCAAGAGAGATTGTAGTAATAGAAATAGCAAGATCTGGTAACTGGAGTAAAAGGAAGAGGAGAAGCAGAAGTTGTAAAGCTAGATAGAAGAATGGAACCTGATGCCCCTAACAGAAATAGGGAAGTTTGGAATATGAATAGATTTACAGGGAAAGGTAATAAATTAGGTTTTGAACATACTGGGTTTGAGAGGTCAATGGGACAACCCAACATGTGAGGTTCAACAGGTAGACTGTGACCTAGCAATAGAACTGAAGAGACATTAGAGTTGGATACATATAGATCTGGGAGTCATTCACATAGAGTTAATAATCAACTCCAACCCTCTGATCCAGCCAATACCACTACTGGGTCTATATCCTGAAGAGATGCCGAAAAAGGGCAAAAACATCACTTGTACAAAAATATTCATAGCAGCCCTGTATGTGGTGGCAAAGAACTGGATATCAAGTAAATGTCCTTCAATCAGGGAATGGCTTAACAAACTGTGGTAATATGTATGTCATGGAATACTATTGTTTTATTAGAAACAAGGAGGGACGGGAATTCAGGGAAGCCTGGAGGGATTTACATGAACTGATGCTGAGTGAGATGAGCAGAACCAGAAAAATATTGTACACCCTAACAGCAACATCAACCTTGATGGACTTGCTCATTCTATCAGTGCAACAATCAGGGACAATTTATGGCTATCTACAATGGAGAATACCATCTGTATCCAGAGAAAGAATTGTGGAGTTTGGAGTTTGAGCAAAGACCAAGGACTATTACCTTCAATTTAGAAAAAAAACCCTGATATCTTATGTAATTTTGCTATCTCTCTTATACTTTATTTTTCTTCCTTAAGGATATGATTTCTCAACTTCCGGCCAAGATGGCAGAGAGAAGACAGGCATAGCTCTAAAGTCTCCTGATCTTTCCCCATCTATCATATGAAACAAACCTCTTAACAGAAATCCAACCCACAAAACCCAGAAAGAAAAGCCAGGAGAAAGAACATCTACCTCAGGATTTGTCACCCTCAACAGCATGGAATGAATTCGGGCAGGTAAGTCTGGGCAGAGGGTGGATCAGCCTCAACCAAGGCAGAATTGGAGCCCGGGAGCCTGAGGGCACGAGAATTGGACCTGCTGGATCAGCAGTGGGGCTAGACGGCAGGGGCTTGAGTCAACTAGGGAGCAGAGGCGTACTGACCCTTTGGAGGTCGCCAACAGGGCTGGGGGGAAGAGTTCTGGTGCAGGAGAGTTGTGGACACCATCCCTGGGCTCCTCTGGTCAGAGGAACTCTGAGTCCATGCCTCCATTACAGCCTAGGCCTCTTCCCAGAACAAACAATAGCAGACTACTTCTGCCTCAGGCCCAGGTGTGTGAGCAGAAGAACCAGCCCAGCTGACAATAAGGAGAGGAATGACCTCACCCCAAGGTAAAACCCACCATTGACTGAAGGCAAAAGGATTCATTAGCTCCAACCCCACCCTTCAAGCTAAGGGAGAAGGTCTCAATCAAGGTCACAGACACTCCAGAGAAAGCAACCAGCACCTCCTATTGGCCAGCCACAGAAATTGTACTCAGTGAGTAAAGCCTCTAGTGATCCCAAGCCCATGTAAAGCAGCCCCTCCCCAACTCAAGGTCTTAGCAAAATGAAGAAGGGTCAGCAGAAAGGTGGATCCATAGAAAAATTCTTGCAAGGGAAAGGCCCTAACTCAGAGAGACCTAGAACCTCTGGGGAGAATATGATTTGGTCTTCAGCACAGAAAGACTTCCTTGAAGAAATAAGGAAGGAATTTAAAAATCAACTGGAAAATTGGGGAGAGACAATTAATACCTTGCAACAAGAAAACAAATCCTTAGAAAATACAATTGGACAAATACAAAATGAGAATAAATCTCTCAGATCATCAATTGGACAAATACAAAATGAGAATAATTCTCTCAGATCCTCAATTGGTCAAATGCAAAAAGGAAATAATTCTCTCAAAACCTCAATTGGTCAAATGGAAAACTCTTTCAAAAGTAGAATTGACCAATTGGAAAAGGAGTTGCAAAAGGTTAATAAAGAATGGAGTCTGCAGAAACTAATGACTCCATGAGACAGCAAGAGCCAGTTAAACAAAATAAAGAAGTGGAAAAAATAGAAGAAAATTTAAAATACCTCATCAGCAAAACCCCTGACCTCGAAAATAGGTCAAGGAGGGTCAACCTGAAAGGATTTGGAGCTCCTGAAAACACCGAAGAGAAAAAAAAAAAAGTCTGGACTTAATATTACAGGATCTAGTAATGGAAAACTGCCCTGATATCACGGAACCAGAGAACTAAGTAGTTATTGAAAGAATACATTGATCCCCTCCAGAAAAAGATCCTAAAATGAAAACACCAAGGAATGTTGTGGCCAAATTCCAGAACTATCAGATAAAAGAGAAAATCCTGCAAGCAGCCAGAAAGAAACAATTTAAATATCAAGAAGCCACAGTAAGGATTACACAGGACCTGGCTGCATCAACATTAAGGGATCCAAGGGCCTGGAACAAGATATTCAAAGAGCAAGGGAGCTTGGAATGCAGCCAAGAATCCACTATCCGGCAAAGCTGAGCCTTCTCTTCCAGGGAAAAAGATGGACATTTAATGAAATGGAAGAATTCCAAAAATTCCTGATCAAAAGACCAAAGCTAAATAGAAAATTTGGACATAAAACAGGAGGTTCAAGAGACACATGAAAAGGTAAAACAAAAAGGGGGGGTGGTAAAAGAAAAAAAAACTGCTATCCAATAAGTTGAAATTGCCTATATTCCAGCATGGGGAAAAAGATTCTTATAAATCTTTTTTTTTTTTTTTTTTAGTTTTTGCAAGGCAATGGGGTTAAGTGACTTGCCCAAGGCCACAAGGCTCGGTAATTATTAAGTGTCTGAGGCCGGATTTGAACTCAGGTACTCCTGACTCCAAGGCCAGTGCTCTATCCACTGCGCCACCTAGCCGCCCCCTATTCTCATAAATCTTGAGAATTGTAACTCTAATAGAGAGAATATACCTAGCCAGAAGTGATGGACATTTATGACCTATCCATGAGATTGCTATCCAATGAGATGTACTAGCTTTAACCCCACTTGGGAGAAAGACTCTAATAACTCTCAAGAATTTTAACTCTATTAGATAGAATATATTTAGCTAGAAGTGACAGATACTCAGAATTTTCTATGACTCAGATAGAATGATCTAAAAAACACTACCTCCTTAAAAAGGGAGACAGGAAAGGGACGGGAGGAGGGAGGGGATTGAATGGGGTAAATCTCATTACACTAAGAGGTACAAAATACCTATGGTAATAGAGGGGAAGAAGGGAGGAGATGAGAAACACCTGAATCTTCTTCTCATCAGACTTGGCTTAAAGTCAATTTACACATACTTAGTTAACTTAAAAAACATCTAACCTTTCAAGTATTAAAAGGGGAAAAGGGGAAGGGGGAAATGGAGAAAGGGAGGGGGAGGGGGGGAAGGTGAACTAACAAAAGGAAGGGAAGGAAAAAGGGAAAGGGGAAAGAAAGGGAGGGGTGATATGGGAGCGAAAACACACTAAAGGGGGTGGTATTCAGAAACAAAATCCTGGGGAATATGGATAAAGGGGGAGGGGAAAAATACAAACAGAGTGAAGATAGCATGGAGGGCAATAAAGAATTAGTAATCATAACTTTGAATGTGAATGGGATTAACTCTCCTTTAAAATATAAGCAAATAGCAGAGTGGATTAAAAACCAAAATCCTACAATATGCTGCTTACAAGAAACTCATTTGAAGCAGAGATACATATAGAGTAAAGGTAAAAGGTTGGAGCAAAATATATTTTGCTTCATCTGAAGTAAAAAAAGCAGGGGTAGCAATCCTTATCTCAGACAAAGCAGCAGCAAAAATAGATAGCATTAAAAGAGATAAGGAAGGAAACTTTATCCTCCCAAAATGTACCATAGACAATAAAGTTATTTCAATACTGAATATATATGCACCCAATGGGACAGCATCCAAAGTCTTAAGAGGAGAAGCTGAAAGAACTACAGGAAGACAGAGACAGCAAAACTCTACTAGTGGGAGACCTCAACCTCCCGCTTTCAGATCTAGATAAATCGAATCATAAAATAAACAAGAAAGAAGTTAAGGAGGTAAATAGATTGTTAGAAAAACTAGATATGGTAGACTTATGAAGGAAACTGAATGGGGATAGAAAGGAATATACCTTTTTCTCTGTAGTACGTGGAACTTATACAAAAATTGACCGTGTACTAGGATATAAAAAACTAATGATCAGCTGCAGAAAGGTAGAAATGAGGATATAATTTCTCTTATTCAATTTGGATCAGTGTTTACCATGGAAACAATGTAAAGACTGGAAAATTCCCTTCTGTAGGGGGTGGGGAAGGGAAGCAAGATTAGGGAAAAAAATTGTAAAACTCAAAATAAATAAAATCTTTAAAAAAATAAAAAAATAATCAACTCCACATGAGTTATATGAGACAAGGAATATTTCAATTTTGTAAGTATTGAGCATCCAATGTGTAACCAACTAACATTACTATCATTTTATTTCTCCAAATTTGGAGATTGTTTTGGTAAAGGGGGAGTGGGGTGCTTTCAATTGGTCTCTGAGTTTCCAGGTTCTCATTTCTCCAATCCATGCTCCATATAGTTGTCAAAATAATCTCAAAGCTCATGTTTAATGAAGTCACTAATCTGCTCAAAAATCTCCAGTGATACCCTATTGCCTTTAGGATAAAATATTAATTTCTCTGGCATTTAAAGCCTCTCCCAGCTTAGGTCCGGTCTATCTTTCTTTAAAAAAAAAATCATTGATATTTATTTTTTTAATATCATTGTCATATCCCCATGTCTCCCTACCTGCCCCTCCACTAAATAAAACTATAGAACTCTACCTTTAATCACAGTCAAGCAGAACAAATCAACACAAAGGCAGAAACACATCACTCACTGAGTCTGCTTGCTTCATTGTCAGTCCCCAGAAACTGGAATGGTTCACTGAATTATTCAGAATATTTAAGTCCTTCAGTGTTTTTTCTTTTCCCTTATAGTTGTTCTGGTTCTGCTCAATCTAAGTTTTACTAAACTTTTTTGATTTCTCATATTCATTATTTCTTCGAAGCACAATAATATTCCTTTCTATTCATGTATCACAGTTCAGTTATTCACATATCCACTTTCCTTCCTTGTCAACATATCCAGGTTCTGTACACAGAGTTCCTCTTAATTGGCCTACTTATTGGTTCCTGAAATCTTCCACCATCATACCTTTCTACAAGCTGTTCGCTCACACATGGAATGCACTCCTTTCTCAGCTGAATCTCTGAGAATACTTAGTTTCAAGGTTCAACTCAGATCCATTACTACAGGAAACTTTTTCTGATTCCCCAATTATTTAGTGCATTGTTCTTTCTCAAATGATTTTTATTTATCTGTTTAAATGCTCAAGTTCTATAAGCTCTTTGAGGACAGGGATTGTTTTCTATTTTGTCTTTGAAACCTTATTGCCTAGTCTGGTGCCTTGAAAATAATAACCTCTGCCTCCCTCTCAATTTTATTCAGTGAATCTGAATGATATATTATACTTTCCATTGGTCTTTACCCTCAGTTTGTCCTCCTTGATCAATAAGGAATCTTCAAAAATCACTAACAAAATCTACCAACTTCTTCTCTTGCCTCTTCCTGGCCCTGCTAACATTACAGTTTTAATCATATTTCCTCCCTTAACCTCCATAGCTTTCCTACAAAACAATGTTAAGGCTAATTGACAAATAGAAGAAGCTGGTTTGGATCAATCCTTACAATCCACAACTAAAGAAAAGATTCTCGGTGTCTGTATAAAATGAAGAGGCACAGGCAGATTCCAAGCACAGCAAATACTAGAATTTGTATTGGGCAACTATGTGTTGCAATGGATAAAATGTTGGATATGAAACCAGGAAGACTTTTTTCCCTTAGTTCAAATCTGACCTTAGATACTTAATAGATATGTGCCCTGGACAAGTCATTTTTAACCTTGTTTGCTTCAATTCCTCAGCTATAAAATGAGTTGCAGAAGTAAATGGCAAATCATTCCAGTATCTTCTCCAAGAAAATTCCAAAGGAGGTCATAAAGAAAGGATCTGTACCAGAACACCAATTGCTAAAAATTTTCTTGTCTATTAAAGGGCAAATATAAGGAATAGAGTAAAAAAATAATTCTTTACCTGCACCTAAAAATGTACCTTTCCTGCTTTCTTATTTTTATGTTTTACAAGCTATGCATACAAAAGGGCTCTCTTCAAAGTTCTTCAATGAACTCTTTAATTACCAAATCTAAAGGTCTGTTCTAAGTCCTCATCTCTCTCTCTCAATTTATATGCAGTCCTTCCTTCTAGATAATCTTTTTGTGTGTGATAGTATTTTTTCTTGAGTCTTCTATCTAATGTCCCCTATGTAATCTGTTCTGAATTCTCCAAGGTTCTGAACTTACAGGCTGCCTCTTCTCCCTCTATATTCATCAGTTGCTAGGAATTTAAATGTCATCTCCATGAAGGTAACTCACAAATAAATATGTTCAATCCCAGTCATTCTTCTCAGCTTCAATCCCATCATTAGTTGCCTATTGTTAGACATTCCAAACTAGATGTTTTGGATGCTTCCAAACTTTCTTACTTCTGTCTAAGGCATGATGATTGTTTCAGTCTCATAACAAGGGCAGTTCCTCACTATACATATGCAATCAGTTGCCAAATCTTATCTTTTCAACTATCATAATCTCTTCTCTGGACTCACACAATTATAACCTTGGTTCAGGCCCTCTTCACGTCTTGTCTAGATTACTGCAACAGTTTTCTAACTGGTCTGCCAAAAGTCTCTCAAACATTAAAGTCTCTCTTTAGCTGCTGCTAAAGTGATTTTCATTAAGCAAGGTCTGACCATGTGACTCTCTTATTCAGTCAACTCCAGTGACTTCCTATTGCCTCTAAAATAAAATTTAAATATCTTATTAAGCATCCATAGCCCTTCACAAACTGGCCCCCACTTAACTTTTTTTTTTAGGTTTTTGCAAGGCAAATGGGGTTAAGTGGCTTGCCCAAGGCCACACAGCTAGGTAATTATTAAGTGTCTGAGACCGGATTTGAACCCAGGTACTCCTGACTCCTAGGCCAGTGCTTTATCCACTACGCCACCTAACTGCCCCCCACTTAACATTTTAACCACTTTTTTAAAATTAATTTTTAATCATCATTCCCTTCCCATACTCCACAATCTAGCCAATCTTGCTTTCTCTCTGTTCCTCAAGGAATACTTGCTTCTTTGCAAAATAGCATTCCCCCTGACTGGAATATGTTCCATTTTTACCTCAGACCCTCTCTCTTCCTTTAGCAGCCTTTCTTAATATTTCTAACTGCTTGTGTCCTTTCCTCCAAACTACCATGTAATTAACAATTTGATAATTATTTATGTTTGTTTGTTTGTTTAATGCCAAACATATTTACTTATATACTTCTTGTTTCTTTAAAGAGAATGTAAGGTCCTTTCAAATAAGAATTGCTTTATTCTTTGTACTTTTATCTGTGGTGCCTAACTCAGTAATGAGCACATAGAATGTGCTTAATATGTTAATTTATATCATTGATTAGAGAAATGCAAATTAAAGCAACTCTAAGGTACTACCTCATATCTCTCAGATTGGCTAATATGACCAGAAAGGACAATGATCAATGTTGGAAGGGATGTGGGAAAATCTGGGACACTAATACAGTGTTGGTGGAGTTGTGAAGGGATCCAACTTTTCTGGAGAGCAATCTGGAATTATGCCCAAAGGGCAACAAAAATGTGCATACCCTCTGATCCTGCAATGCCACTACTGGGTCTGAATCCTGAAGAGATTATGAAAAGGGGTAAAAATCCCACTGTACAAAAATATTCATAGCAGCCATATAATTTTGTAGTGGCAAAGAATTGGAAATTGAGGGGATGCTCATCAACTGGGAATGGCTGAACAAATTGTGGTATATGTATGTGATGTAAGACTACTGTTCTATAAGAAATAATGAAGGACAGGATTTCAGAAAAGCCTAGAAAGACTTGCATGAATTAATGCTGAATGAGATGAGCAGAACCAGAAAAACATTATACACCTTAGCAACAACATAGGGTGATAATCAACTCTGATGAACTTGCTCACTCAATCAATGTAATGATCAGGAACAATTCTAGAGGATTTGTGATGGAGAATACCACCTGTATACAGAGAAGGAACTGTGGAGTTTAAATAAAGACCAAAGATTATTATCTTCAATTTTTTTTTGTATTCATACATGCATATTATATTTTTATTTATAAGTTTACATACAGGTATACACACATACATATTTTGCTGTTTATCTTCAATTTTTTAAAGTTGTCACATGTATTTTGTAATTTTGCTATCTCTAATGTTTTCTTTCTTCCTTTTGGATCTACTTCTTTTCTCAACACATTCAATTTGGATTTATGAGTATCACAGAAGCAAATGTAAAGACTATATCAGAGTGCCTTTTGTTGGGTGTAGAAGGGAGGGGAGAAAAAAATTGTAAAGTTCAAAACCTTGCAAAAAAAATGATCGGTATAAACTACCATCGCATATAATTGAAAAACAAATAAAATAATTATATAATTTTTTAAAAAATTTATTAAATTCATAATACTAATTTAGGATCCATTGTTCGGAAAAGGGAATGAAGCATCTAGTTTCAAATCCATGAGAAATAAAATTGGAACAATCTGCCTACTAACAGAATTTGATATTTTTTGTGCCACAAAACTAGTTCCTTTGAACTTCTCAAATATGCTTTTTTCTAAGTCTAGAGTAAATGTCAGACTTCACCTGTAATTATACTCCTCTAACACAAGCTCTAGGAGAGTGATGATTTGCCACAACAGTTCTCATTATTTCTACTCTGGCAACTAGTTCCTCCCTTTTAGTGAGAATCTGACCTTGATAGTTCTACTACTTTTTAAATGAAATTATCACTAAGGGAAGTCATCAAAGTATCAGCAGCTCTGCTCTTAGCAGAGAGCTCCAACAAGCATCCTCTATTTTACTGAAATTTCTATTTATCTCCTATTACCATCCATCCTCAAAACATCAGTATGGATATAGCCAGGTTCCTCCAGAAAATTCCTGATAAAGATTAGGAATTAAGAATACCAAAAGCTAAAATGAAATCTATAGACTTCTCTAAGAATTTTTTGTTTCTTAGCACCTTCTGTGTCATTACCACCATCACAAAACTCAAGGTCATTATATATACCCATCTGTTCATAAGTTTTCATCATTGAAATCAATTAGTCTGTCACCATTAAAATAAATTCACCACCATTTTCTCACTTTCTTCTTCAGAGAATAGACCTGAAATTTGGAACCTTTCCAGCTTGACAGAACCTATCAGAACTTTTCACCACGAAGTTCAGGTTTAATCATGAAATGGAGAAAAGACTTAACTCCAGATAATTCTGTATTATACAAATGAGATATTTATTAATAAAGTATAAAGAATGGAATATTGGGGTGGCTAGGTAGTGTAGTGGATAAAGCACCGGCCCTGGAGTCAGGAATACCTGGGTTCAAATCCGGTCTCAGACACTTAATGATTGCGTAGCTGTGTGGCCTTGGGCAAGCCGCTTAGCTCCATTGCCTTGCAGAAAAACCTAAAAAAAAAAACCACCTAAAAAAAAAGCTAACAAGATTCTTCTTTTTTTTTTTTTGCAAGGCAAACGGGGTTAAGTGGCTTGCCCAAGGCCACACAGCTAGGTAATTATTAAATGTCTGAGACTGGATTTGAACCCAGGTACTCCTGACTCCTTATCCACTAAGCCACCTAGCCACCCCTAAAGAGAAGATTCTTAGTAAATACTTCTTGAAAAGATGTTATGCCATGGGGGAGGCTAGGTGGCACAGTGAACAGAGCACTGGCCCTGGAGTCAGGAGTACCTGAGTTCAAACCAGGCCTCAGACACTTAATAATTACCTAGCTGTGTGGCCTTGGGCAAGCCACTTAACCCCGTTTGCCTTACAAAAATCTAAAAAAAAAAAAAGATGTTATGCCACGTTTTTCTTATTCTCCTAGGTTATATAACTGAATTTGTAGGGGTATTGAATCTGAAGGAGAGAGTGACAATCTTCTCAACTAAAGAATTTTTGCTCTGATAATACTGTTTCATCTAACCATTCATTCATTCTCTCAGTCTCTTTCTCCTAAAAGCTGTGCTATTTATATTTATATCGGTCAAAATGCTGATTTCTAAAACTATATAACATAAATTTTATGGTAGTACATTTTGCCAATTTAGGAAAAAAGCATTAAATTACATTACTCTATAAACTTCAAGGGATCTATGACCTTGCAAAAACTAATAAACTCATCCACATCTTCTAATTCTGTGTAATTCTTGATCATGTTTTCCCGTGAATCTTCTATGGAAAGTATGCCTAAGAGTTTTATCTAGGTAAATATATTTTTCAGTAGTAGTACAGCAACTAAGCCGTCCGTCCATCTTTTATTTCATGCTCTCTTATCCTGACTGATCCACCTCCTGCTGTGATCATACATTTCAGAGCTGCTGTTAATGAGGATCATTACTTGAAGCCTACTTGACTCTGGGTAGCCTATAATGACTCCAAATCCATGTTTTTAAGATATTTTCATGTTTAAAGTTTAGAGTTACTCAAAGTATGGAATCATCTCCCAAATGCAATCCCATTCATCTTTGGGCCTAACTCACTGTCTGATGTACTTATCACAGGTTTAACTTACTGGACCTGACAGTCAATTTCATATCACAGCCTAAGTAAAATGAAGTTTGTAAACGAATTATTCCTAGATTGTTAGGCCAATCACTTTTGCTGCCTATAAGCATACCCCCATCTATAAAACTCACTTGATCCTACCATTCTTTCTAGTTACCCTACTATATATCTCACATTCCTTTCTCAGCGAAAATCCTTAAAGGTGTGTGTGTGTGTGTGTGTGTGTGTGTGTGTGTGTGTGTGTGTGTATCTCACATTCTTCTAAACTCTCTGCAATATGGACTCCAACCTTCCTTATTTAACTGAAATTGCTCTCATCGGTTACCAATGACCTCTTTGGTTTTTTTAGGTTTTTTTGTTTGGTTTTTCTTTGCAAGGCAAACGGGGTTAAGTGGCTTGCCCAAGGCCACACAGCTAGGTAATTATTAAGTGTCTGAGACCAGATTTGAACCCAGGTACTCCTGACTCCAGAGCAGGTGCTTTATCAACTGTGTCACCTAGCCACCCTCCACTGCGCCACCTAGCTGCCCTACCAATGATCTCTTAATTGTCATATGTGATGTCCTTTTCTCAGTTCTCCTATAAGATGACCTACTGGCAGGATCATCTTCTCCTCCTGGATTTCTCTCCTCTGAGTTTTTTGTGACACTAAAGCTCCCTTGGTTTTCCTATCTATCTAATGCTCTTTTTCTCAGTCTCTTTTCTGGCTTTTCATTTATATCACACCAAATATCTATGGGTGTTCTCCAAGGTTTTGTCCAGGGCCCTCTTTTCTTTTTCTTCTTTCCTATCTCATTATTTTCATTAGTAATTCCCTGGGTTCAATTACCATCCCTATGCTTATGATTCTTAGATCTTTATGTTCAGTCCCAATCTCTCTCTTGAACTCTAGTCCTACATGACCAACTGCTTATTAAACATTTTGAATTGGACAGTCTTTATGCCTCTCTAACTCAAAATGTTCAAAACAGAACTCAAGCATAGCTTTACTTCCAAACTCACCCCTTCTTCTGAGCTTCCCTATTACTATAGTACTATATTTCATCATTCCCAGTCTCAGTTCAAAATCTTGGTATCACTCTTGACTCTTGACTCTTATTCATTCAATCAAATCAGTTGGCAAACATTGACATTTCTACCTCCATATCATTCCCCATGTCCCCTTTTCTCTAATCTACTTCAGGCCCTATTTCAATATCCCTCTAAGGGGTCTCCCTGCCTCATATCTCTTCCAATTCTAATCCACCCTTCACACAGCTACCAAAGTGATATTCTTAAAGTATAGCTCTAATCATAGTACCTGATATCCAGTAAACTCCAAAGACCCCCATGACATTTAGGATCAAATTTAAACCTCTTGGTTTAGTATATAAAACTCTTCATAACCTGATTCCTTCTTATCTTTCTAGTGTTCTTACCCATACCTTGTCTCCATACCTTCCAAAATTCAGCCACACTGGTTCATTTGCTGTTCTTCTCACATGATGCTGCATCTCCCATCTATGTCTACTGCATGTTCTTCTTCCTCAACTATCACCACTTAGTTTCCCTGAATTCCTGAGTTGTAGGCAGTCTTCCTTGTCCTCCCTCCCCATCTGCACTACTGCCTTCCCTTCTAAAGTTACTTTCCATTCACACAGCTTGTATCTTCTGAGTATTTATTTATGTATGAGTATATATTTATTAAGTATTTATGCACTAATATTTCTTTTTCCCTCCACCAATTGGAATGTAAGCTCCATAAAGGGCAGGAATTGTTTTGTTCATTATTTTGCATTTTCAGTGCTCAACATAATTCCTGGTAAATGATAAGTATTTAATAAATACTTGTTGGCTAATTGATACTTTTTCAGATCTATTACTCCTCTTCTGGCAACAGATATCCAACCATACCAGCCCATTTGGGTCTCTGACATATGATATTCCATGACCAATCACCCAGGTTTTTGCAAGGCAAATGGGGTTAAGTGGCTTGCCCAAGGCCACACAGCTAGGTTATTATTAAGTGTCTGAGGTTGGATTTGAACTCAGGTACTCCTGACTCCAGGGCCAGTGCTCTATCCACTGCGCCACCTAGCCACCCCTAATCACCCAGCCTTTGCACAGGTTGTCCCCTATGTCATGACTTCTCTCTACTCCCCACCTTTGTTTTTTAGAATCTCTCACTTCTTTCAAAGCTCACCTTAAGTGCCTTTCCTCAGGATTTCACCCTTTTTCTTAGAACAAGTTCATCTCCTGCTATGATCATACTTTTCAGAGCTATATTAATGAACATTACTGCAGCCTACTTGAAGTCTATTTAACTTTGGGTGTCCTAGAATGACCACATAAGCATCATGAATCTGCTATTTTATGTATTTTTTTTAATTTATGGCAATGGGGTTAAATGACTTGTCCTACATAGCTATTTAATGATTAAGTGTGAGGCTGGATTTGAATTCAGGTCCTCCCTCCAGGGCCGGTGCTCTATCCACTGCAACACTTAGCTGCCCCCATTTTACATATATTTTGTGTATATATTTGCTTTTGTTCCCTTATTTTAACACATAAGCTCCTTAAGGGCAGAGACTGTTTCATTTTTGTCTATGTATTTCCAGCATCTAGCACAGAGCCTGCCAGGTGCTTAACAAATGCTTGTTGTTTGATTGTGTTCGTATTCTGTTTTAATCAACTGTATGACTGTAAAGATGTTGAAAATTATCTATGAAAGCTTGGCTTTTTCCTTCTCATATTTTTATAAATGATATCTCTTTATACCCATACAAATTTTTTTTTGGAAGTAGCTAGGAAGTGCCAGGACTAGAATCAGGAAGACTCATCTTCCTGGGTTCAAATCTGGCTTCAGATACTAATTATGTGACCTTGAGCAAGTCACTTACCATGTTTCCCTCAATTTTCTCACTTGTAAAATGAGCAGAAGGAAATAGCAAATCACTCTTGTATCTTTTGCCAACAAAAACCCAAGCAGTATCATTAAGAGTCAGACTTAACTAAAAAAAAAAAACTGAACAAAAACAAGATTTTGATTTGTAAATACTTATGCATAAAGATAAAAAAGTAGGCAAGTGAGTTCTTTTTGTTCATCTTTCGTTTTCAAAGAGGACCATTAAAATTATAAGTAATGTTTTAACTTGTTCATTAATTGGATTTAAGTGAGACAGAGCTGTGTCAAGTTATCAGCCTCTGTCTTCCAGTCCTTGAAGTTCAGTGACAAGAAAAAAAGTCAAAATGATTGCAGATGGCCCCAATACAATGGATCCTCTCACTTGCCTAGTTTGTGGGAAATATATTATTTGGGAGTTTTTTCTTCCCCTCAAAAATTTTTTTAATATAATCCTATTTTCTTAAAGACATTATTCTAAATTACTATTACTCATTATTGCTTATATAACATTGAAATATAGAGCATTACTCACAGAAATATGGGTTAAGAATCCTCTTTAATTGTTCTCCTTCAGGTGCACTGGATATTATTTCAGTTAATCTATGGAAAGATAAGAATTTCCTCTTTAATTTACTTAAGAGTTACGTTATCTAGAAAAAACTGACTTTCAGAGAAGGAAAAAAATGCGCACATGGTTCTCTGTGATATTTTCACATTATGGAAAGCAGCTTTTTCTAGACAAAATTCAATTACAAAAATGTCATTTTTTCAAATTCCATTCTAGAACTTCAAAGTTCTATATGGTGGTGGACACAAAGAGTCACTTGTTTTCCCCTTCATTTTCTTAGTTGATCACATATTATGCATTCAGCTAATGTAGAGGACAGCTAAAACTGATCTCTGGAAATATTTTAACCTGGACTAATAAGAAACCTTTATTAATAAAATCTAGTAACGTCTATGACACAATCAACTGACTTTTAATTTTGACTGAACCATCAAATGGAGAAAAACTGAACAAGCTATGGTCTTTGAATGTAACACTATAAAATCATGCTGTAAGAAATGATGAAAGGAATGGTTTAAGAAAAATATGGGAAGACCTAAATGAACTGATGCAAAATGAAGTGAGCAGAACCAAGAGAACAATGTAACAATAATATTATGAAGATATTCTACTTTGAAAGACTAATTCTGATCAATACAACTGAATATAATTCCAAAGGGCTTATGAAATAAAATGTTGTCCACCTCCAAATAGAGAACTGATGAACTGTGCAGACTGAAGCATATTTTTCTCTTTTTTGATGATGGTAGTGAACATGACTAATGATATATGATTTGTATGATTTCATATGTCTAATGAGTATTGTATTTCTTCTCAATATTTCGGGAAGACATTCAGGGAAGGAGAGAATTTGTAATTCAAAATAAAATGAAATTCAGTAACTTTAGCTGAATATTATAATTTGTGTCTCTTCAGGTTGCTTTATTTTTTAATGCAAATGTCTATTATGAGTAATTAGAGAAAATGAGGAAATTGTCTTTATTACTATGATTCTGATGATAAAACAAATATGCACAAACTTAGATTCACCATCAAATTACAATTACAGAACAAGTGTCAATAGCTGACCCTTGCTTTTTCTTATATAAATTTACTTCCAGGGATCCTAATGTATAATGTGTATTATGTAACAATATTTCATGTTTCATGGAATGCTACAGGCAAAAAATCACAAAGTTATTTTCAAAGAAAACACAGGAAGCTTTAAAACAAAATTCTATTTTTTAAAGATAAAATATGAGAAATTATAACAATTTCCCAACACACTGGATTAGAGAAACAAAGGGCAATATGACCTGTTGTGAAATTTTATAAAGTGAACTATTTCATAGAATCATCTAATGTTTTATAACAAATTTTATAATAAAATTATATAATCAATACAATGCTCACTGCTAGCAATTTCATACTTTATTTCTATTTAAATAAACTGATTTATGATACTGTTAGAATAAAATTGATCAACAAATGCAATATTTTAAAAAGCAACCTTTTATTTATTATCATTAGAAGATAGATTTAAGATGTTTTACAAGATTTCACTGTAAACATTTTACCAAGGTTTTGGTAGTCTTTCACTACAAAAGTTCAAGAACAATATTCTAATAACTTTGTCTTATTTTTCTAGAGCTTGGGGATGTATACTAATTGATCTCTAGAAACTGTGAACATGATATGTAAGCCTCATCTTTCCTCAGTCTCAATGATCTACCCTGTAATTTCTCACACTCCAGATACTCACCTTTCTACAAAATAATAACTTCCTGCTCTTTTTGAGAGGAAACTACCACCATTCATGAAGAAATAGAAATGTCAAAGTCTTTAATTTGTGCCCCCAAATAGGATTTATTTGAAACAACCACATATGCATATAAACTTAACAGACATATGAAACTTAAATTATCATTTTAGACTAATTTATCTAAATGAAAATAGATCTAAACATTTAAAATCATAACATTATGACAGTCTAATTTTATTTCTCTAGCAAAATAAAGTAGGCTTATTATAAATAAAGCATTAATTACCTTTCCAATGAAAGTAATGGTTCCCTCACCCTAGCATGATCAACTGGATACTTTTCTCGAACAGCAAACTTTACATCATCTGCTTCATCACTTCGAAACCTCAAGATATTTAAAATTAGGTATTCATAGTTGGTAAGAACAATATTCCCCTGAAATAAAAATTTAAAAAAAATTTGTAGCTTACTGTTTTTCTCACCACTGTATCAAGAAGGAAAAAATGAATCTTCAAACAAGTTTCAATCAACAGGCAATGAAATGAAGTTTAAAAACAGAAAATCCTTAACATCCTTTAAAAATCTGAATGCAGAAACTTTAAAGAGCTCCCATTTGAAACCCCCAGAAGCACTATAATTTATGAAATCAATCTGCATTGGTAGAGGATGTGTCCATGCTGGCACTGCTTTACATTGACGAAAACACAAATATTCTTAATATTCTGTTATTTACAATAGAATACAGAGAGTTCCCCTACTGCTGAGATAATTTTTGAGCTTTTAGGAGTTGTGTTTGTGTGTGTGTGTGTGTATTTGAGAAAAACCTTAGGAACCAAATGAGTACAAACTGGTTTCTCATTTATAATTTTAATTGCAAGGCAATTTCTATAACACTAGTGACATGTACCACTTAAAACTTTCAGTAGTAATGCCACTTAGGATGATTTAAAGGCTATCTATGGAGCATTACAATGAATTCCTGGAAATTATAACATAAAGTCTATACTGTAAAATATCTATTAACTGCTACTGCCTACATCTGCTGGAATTTATTTGGTGTCATCAGCAAAAACCGTCAAATAATAGATACTTAGAAGTATGGGTGTATTTTGTTCAAAGAGGTTTAAAAAACAAAAAATGCTGGCATAGTATTTAAGAGGTTAGCCTCAAGAGTGAGGGTTTAAACCCTGTCTCTGATTCATGCTGATTAAAGACCTTGAGAAAAATCACTTAACCTCTCATTCCAGGAAGCAGCTCTAAGTTATAGACGAGCTACCTGTTTAAATTGGCAGAGGAAGTGTCTTTATAGGGAATCCCTAGAATGAAAAAAGTCACATGTCTAATCTAAATGAACAAAAATGGATTATACAGGGGCGGCTAGGTAGCGCAGTGAATAGAGCACCAGCCCTGGAGTCAGGAGTACCTGAGTTCAAATCCAGCCTCAGACACTTAATAATTACCTAGCTATGTGGCCTTGGGCAAGCCACTTAACCCCATTGCTTGCAAAAAACCTAAAAAAAAAAAAACCCACACCAAAAAACAGATTATACAAAAACATTTAAAAAGGAACATAGTCCAAACATACTTTTGTTCTTATTTTGCTATAAAGTATATTTTTATTTTCAATCAAACTTTTAAGATTTTGTTATTGACACCACACTTTACATAGTAGAAACTGAGCATGTTAAATTTACAATAATAAATAACCTTCTATATGTGTCCTATATGATTTGTAATTAAATTCTTTATAGAATTCAAATATGTCTCAGAACTTCCTATCATATCATTTTTGTCATGGTTATTAGACACGGTGCCTTGAAAGAAAGTTTGTATGGGGAGGGTGGCTAGGTGGCCCAATGGATACAGCACCAGCCCTGGAGTTAAGAGTACCTGAGTTCAAATCTGACCTCAGACACTTAATAATTGCCTAGCTGTGTGGCCTTGGGCAAACCACTTAACCCTACTGCCTTGCAAAAAACAAACAAACAAATAAACAAACCCAAAAAAGAAAGTCTGTGTGATAGAAAACATGAATTTCAAAAATGAATTGCAAGGTATACCTGGTTAAGAATTAAAGAATGCAAAATTGTGAACTGGTCTAAATTCCTAGGAAATGACCAAAATGAAAAACACCTAAAAAAGTGTAAAACTAAGAAAGATCAGATCTAGTCATGTAATTTTATAACTCAAGAGAGGTTACAACTGTCTTAAAGAGCAAGAGTTCTTTGATTTTTATTTTCCTTATATCTCAGGACTTACTTTTTAGTTCCATATCAGTTTAGACCTATGATCTCCAAATTTTTTTTATCATAACCTATATGCAAAAAAATTCTGAGTTTGAATTTTTAATATATGTATACTTACTAATTTGTTCAAATACTACTAGGCTAGACATAAAACAAAATAGAGAAACATAAAGGATGAAATTAAAATGAAATAAGATTTTATTGTGCAACTCACTCTATCCCTCCAAAAAAAGAAGACTACAGGGCTTTCTCAATGATCTAGCACAAGCAAACAGAGTCCTACCACCAAAGTTGCCTGAAAAAGCTACAATGTCACAATTGGGAGCAGGAAAGTCTCACAATTGGCTACTTCGAGAGGTGGATCCAGCAGTGTGTAGGTAAATGTTTTAACAACTAGGTCCTTACCTCCCCCAAAATATAAGCAAGACAAATTTTTGAGTTTAATCTGCATATTAACATTTTCCCATCACTTTCTTAAATCTACACAATTAATAAATTAATAATAAAATAATAAATCAATTCTTGATTTTTATCATTTGCTAATTTTCAAGACAGAAATGCACAGAATGAAAATTTTTAAATTGGTTCTCCAGAGCCAGTATGAACTGGCTCTAACACCCCAGATGTGATCCACTTTCCAACCCTCCAATGGATCACACACTTCTTGGTATTAGACCCTGGCCCACATTTTGGAGTCTATCTACTATTTTAGACTATTGAGGAGTGCCTAACACTCTTACAATGCCTTTTTGGTGGGCCATCACTGTTGAAGATGATGTTTGTCCTTCATTCTTGAAGAAGACTATGACATCAGGGAGGTGAGGCTATGACATGATTTGAGTCAAAGGGTGCTATACTAAGTTACCAGCCTCTCTTTCTTCTCCAGAGCCATCTGGATCCAGTGACCAGATATGAATCAGGATTGGAGATGCCCTGGATGTGAGGCAATCAAGTTTAAGTGACTTGCCCAAGGTCAAACAGTTAGTGAGTACTAAGTGTCTGAGGCTGGATTCGAACTTTCATTTGTCTGACTCCAAGGCCAGTGCTCTATCCACTGCATCATCCAGCTGCTCTTTTGTGGACAACTTTTTCTGTGAGTCTTCAATATAAAAAGAACTCTCCATCTCTGCTTCATAGTAGAATAAATTAATCCCAAATACATGATGTAATAATTGTCATTTCTTGAAAGGAAAAAAAAGGTTTTCAATATACTTACTTTATCATAAAGCTCAATGATTAAATGATAAGCAGCTTCATCACTTCCAAATTGAAAATCTACAATCCGATCCACACCAAGTTGTTTTACACTGACTAATCTTCGACTCTTCAAATGCTTTCGGCACTATCCAAAAAGAGGGGGAAACATCATTTGTATAATAAAAATGAACCTCTAAATCATTTATTATTGAATCAGAATTTGGTTAATATAATTATTCTTTGAACTTGAAACCAATAAGTACTTATTAAGTACCTAACTTTATGAAAAGTACTAGAGATACAAAGAATAATAAAAAAATCATAAAAGTTCCTGTTATACAGAAATTTACACCACAACACACAAACACACACATACACACACACACACTTTCATCAAAAACTAAGCTATCACTATCACTATCCCTAAGTCTTTTGGGAGTAGAGGGTGGGGCATACATGATACAAAAATACAAGGTATTTTCTATAACACTAGTGACATATACCATTTATGATATATGTAACAATTGTAAGTTAGGGGATGGAGGTGGAAATCAGGAAAGACTTACTTAAAACTTGGCAACTGAGTTAAATCTTGAAGGAAATTAAGGATCCTAAGGACCAAAGGTAGCAAATTACAGGGACAACTTACAAGCTGAGTTTGAGGAACAGCTAGTGGTTCAGTTTGACTGGAAAAATAGAGTAATTTGAAATAATGGTGAAAAGGCAAACAAGAGTCAAACTAGGGAGGTTTTAAAGGTCAGGCTACAGAATTATTATTTTGTTCAAAAAGAAACACAGAAATTTGAGCAAGTAAATAGAATAATAAAGTTGTGCAATAGGAAGATTATTTTGGCAACTACATGAAGAAACTTGAAGTAGAGACCAATCAAGAAACTTTTTCAATAGGTCATGTTAACAGGGAAAAGGTGATAAACATTAAGGAGAAATGTTATAGAAGTAAGAATCAATATGTCTGAAATCTCCCTGAATTCATAAGAATTCTTCCCACAACATATCTGACAAATAGTCTTCAAGCCTTTGAAGACCTCTTTGGAGACTACTTGCTATGGTAGACAATTCTATGTTTGGATGATATATGAACTTGAATTACAACCAAATGATTCTGATTCCACCTTCTCGGGAAAGTATAAGTCTAAATGCCTTCCAAGTGACAGTTGTTCAATTGTGAATGGCTATTATGTTCTCCCATGATTCTTTTTATGGCTAAACATCTTCAATTAGCCAGGTTAAGGCAATGCTTCACCTTTATCGTCTTTCTGCCATGCTGTTATATATGTACTTCCTAAAACTCTACCTCTTTGCTCTGCCAATAACAATCAAATTAAAAACATCACTGATTCTGGAAAAAAGTATGTCTATAATAGAACACCCTATGTTTCAATTCATATCTCCTATGACTTTCTAGAACAAAACATTATTTCCTAGCACTACTTCCCTATTACGTAGCTGTTTCTCCTTAATTAAGGGAATTAAAAATGTGGATTTAGCACTGAGTAGTGTGTGACACTACTCAGTCCTTTGATTTTTTCGCTTCCCATTTCTATATGCTCTACAGCTTATCAACATTCTTCCAATAAAGTAATACCTCAAACTGACCATAATACTCCAGATATAGTCTAATCTCGGCAAAGTACAGTGAGATTCACACTTCATTAGTTCTGGACCCTATGAATCTCTAATAGTCTAACACTTTATTACCCAACTCAAACTATCAATTCATATTGCAGTCAAATAAAATTCCCAGATATTTTTCACATGAACTAATGTCTAACCCTGTCTCAACTTCAACTTGTAAAGTTGATTCTTTTGAAACTCAAGTATGAAAGCTCATATTTATTTCTATTAACTTTATTATTATCATATTCAGACCTTAACAGTGATATTCTGGTTTCTGCTAACTGCTGAGGTCAATTACCATGTCTATGCAGACAACTCCCGAATATACAAGTTTAGTCCTAAAATCTCTCCTGAATTATCGTGTATTATTTTCTGGATAGGTCCTCCTGGATGTTCAGTAGCCAACAAAAATGTACTATCTCCTAAATGAAATTTTCATTATCTTCCCTATAAACCTACCATTCCTACAAATTTTCCAGTTTCTTTGAATTACAGAACACTTTTAAAGTTTAATTTATATTACTAATATTTTCTTTTTTTGATGATTTATTTTATTTTTGAATGTTATTTTATTTTATTTTTTCCAATTACATGCAAAGATAGTTTTCAACATTCATCTTTTTGTTACTTTTGAGTTCCACATTTTCCTCCCTCTCCCCTTCCCATGACAGCAAGTAATCTAATACAAGTTATAAAATCATGTTTAACATATTTCCATAATTAGTCATGTTGTGAAAGAATCAGAACTAAAGGGGGGAAACCATGAGAAAGGAAAAAAAATATATAAAAATAAGTTTTAAAAAGTGAAAAGTATGCTTTGGTCTGCATTCAGACTCCATATTTTTTTCCCCTGGATGTGGATGACATTTTCCATCACCTCTCACCTCTGTGCATTTACACAAACTACTTTTCATACCTTCTCAACTATATCTTTTTCTTCCTTTTTTCCAGAATCATTTTCCTCCTAGGCTGAACTTAGGTGGCAATGCTTCTGGGAACCCTACCTTTCTTCCCTCTAAAATACTCTAGTAATACATTTACTTGTGTACAAGTTCTATTTTCTCAGTAGAACATAATAGGACATAGTATTTAATTTCACCTTAGCACATAGAAAGTACTTAACATAAATTAACATAAAGGAACTGAATTCCTTTTATATATTATTTTAGTAAACCTGTCAAAAAAGGAAAAGAAGCTAGTCTAATCATACTATTTCTTTTCTTTTTTTTTTTAGTTTTTTTCAAGGCAAATGGGGTTAAGTGGCTTGCCCAAGGCCACACAGCTAGGTAATTATTAAGTGTCTGAGACCGGATTTGAACCCAGGTACTCCTGACTCCAAGGCTGGTGCTTTATCCACTATGCCACCTAGCCGCCCCTTAATCATATGATTTCTTAATGAAGTCATGCTGTTCCTTTGTGATGACAACTTTCTACTCTAGATTTGCAGTAATTATCCATTTACAAAGACATTCTAGAAATTTACTAGTAATTAAATTCTACCCCTTCACTCTAATGAAAAAAAAAATGACATTAAAGAAAAAGTAAATTTCCACAATATATCTTTGTTTCATTAACAGCTAAAAAAAAGGAAAATCAAATATACAGAAACCAAGTTAACTTTAAATGAGAAAACTAATTTTGAATTTAGCTTTTCCAGTCCAAGTGAAAATTACCTTCATAGCAAAGCTAGATGGCATCATATTCTTTGGCCATTCAAACTCAGTTGTGTGAATTCGTATCCCAGATTCAAGTAAAAGTGTAACTTTAAAGTCTGGTCTGTGAAAAAAAGAAAAAAAATCTCCTTTAAAAATAATACTTGCTAAAGAAACAATTGTGAAAAAATTAAGGTAAAAATTAACATCTTATATTTACATAAACAGAACAAAGTAAAAAATATAATATACTCTTACTTTTGAAGGCGTATAAGGTATGTCTTATTATCCACATCATAAATATTGTGTACTCTCATTCCTAACAGGCTGCAAGGCAAAAGAAAATATGTAACAAATCAAATTTTAGAGAACTGAGAAAAACATACCATGGTAGAATATAAGTTGCATCAGTAATATACAAAGATTTACGGAGCTAATTCAATCCCCTAATTTCATAAATGAGGAAACAGAGAGCTAGGTTAAGTAACTTGCATTAATTCACAGAAGTAGGTATGAACACAACCAGAACAGGGAGAAATAACCAATCTCATTTGGAAGAGCTCTCAGGCCCTCTTAATACAATTTCTATCTGAAAAAGAACCCCCTTTACAAAATATCTGACAAGTTTTCATCAAACTTGAAGACAGTCTGAAGCTATCCACAATCCACTTTTGGATTGCATTACCTGAAATCTTTCCTTCCATTAGTTCAAATTTGCTAATCCCTAACTTCTACTTGCATTCTGTTGTCTGGAGTCTAGCTTCTTTTCCAAATGAAAGACCTTCAAGTATATGAAGAAATATATATTTTTCCCCCTCTGGTTCCATTGATCCATATATGTATGTATGGTTTCCAGTTCTGTTCCATTTTGATTATTATACCCTGTACTCAATCAAGCTGAGTCAACATTAAAACTTTACACTTCCTTTGCACTCTGAACACCGTTTCTCCTAATACAGTTAAAAATCGAATTTTTGACGTCATATGACACTTGTATTCACAATGACTTCAGGAGAAATCTTAGGTATAATAGCTAAAAGGAATTAAAAAGAACTTCGTGATAAGAGGCAATTCTAATAACTATTCTTACATTCTAGATCTACCCTTATCCTCACATTAAGGTAAATAAAAGTGTCACAAGGGAGTATCTTCCACCACCACCCCCAAATATCTGGCTTTAGACTGTTTTAGAAGAGGTCTAGTATAATATAATGGGAACGATGGTTCCCATTTATTTAAACTCCTCTCCTTAGACAAGAGCTGTCATTTCATTTCTGTAAAGTTCTCAAATTCAGTGTTAACGTTTTTAAGTTTAACCAGCTGCAATCAGAGAGCGATGCGGTCCCGCTGAGGGGCCTGGGTCTGGGCTGGCCCCGACTCCGAGGCTCGCCCGGGAAGCTCACGTTAGCGCAGCACCGGGCAGCTCGGAGCTGGCATCGCGGGCCGCCAGTCCGCCGGCCCGGCGGGTCGATGACAGCTCCAGGCACGTCCCAGCCGGAAGCAGCCCTCCGGCTCGGCCCGGGGTGCCCTCCGCTCGCGGTGCGCGGACCTTCCGCCTCCCGGGCCCCGCCGCGGGGGCCCCCTCCCACCCCGAGGCCCCGCCGCGGGGGCCCCCTCCCACCCCGAGGCCCCGCCGCGGGGGCCCCCTCCCACCCCGAGGCCCCGCCGCGGGGGCCCCCTCCCACCCCGAGGCCCCGCCGCGGGGGCCCCCTCCCACCCCGAGGCCCCGCCGCGGGGGCCCCCTCCCACCCCGAGGCCCCGCCGCGGGGGCCCCCTCCCACCCCGAGGCCCCGCCGCGGGGGCCCCCTCCCACCCCGAGGCCCCGCCGCGGGGGCGCCCTCCCACCCCGAGGGCGCCCTCCCACCCCGAGGCCCCGCGTCGCCCGAGCGCGGCCCGGGAGGGTCGGGAACACGAGGGAGGACGTCGGCTCCCCGCGGCCACCTGCGCCCACCTGGCATTGAACTCGGAGAGGATGGCGCAGATGTCTACGGAGCTGAAACGCGTCTTCATGGTGAGGGCTCGCGAGGCGCCGCGCTTCCGGCCCGGCTCCTCGGCTCTGCCCGCACTGACAGACGCGGAGCGCTCGCCGCTCCACGCAGGCGCAGAAGCAAAACTGACGGCAGCCCGGCGGACCCAAAATTCACCGAAGCGCGAATCCTAACACGCTGTGGGAGCGTTTATTTCTAGTTCCTTAAATTAGACCAAGAGATATTCCAATCTACTAACCTATTCCCCCCCCCCCCCCGGACGAATATACTGATCAAATTCAGGGAGAATAGCCCATCCTGCCACCTTTCTTTAGTTTTCTTCCATTACATATACTTTCCAAACCGAAGTTTTAGCGCCTCCTGCTGGTACAAAAATTCATTGCTTTACGGTTCCTGATAATTTTGCAAAATGTCCAGCAGGAGGCAGTGCAGAGTAAAGTCTTTGCGCAAACTTTTACCAAGTTATGCTGTCAATTTTAATAAAGAGAAACGTAACTTTCCCCGTTGTCATTAAAAGAGGACAACTGTACACGCCAGTGTTTTAAGCGTTCTCAGTCATGTTCGCTGGCTCTTTCCCCCCCTTTTTTGTTTTAGGCTCGATTAATTCATAACAATTTACACTATAAAGACACCCCACCCCCCTTTCCTTTAATTTGATAGATTTGTTTTAATTTTTATGTCATGCAAAAATAGAAATAAATGTGAAAAGGAGAGACCGCGTCTCACTATCTTGCCCAGGCTGGAGTACAGTGGCTATTCACAGGCGCGATCCCACTACTGATCGGCACGGGAGTTTTGACCTGCTCCGTTTCCGACCTGGGCCGGTTCACCCCTCCTTAGGCAACCTGGTGGTCCCCCGTTCCCAGGGGGTCACCATATTGATGCCGAACTTAGTGCGGACACCCGATCGGCATAGCACACAGCAGCCCAGAACTCCTGGGCTCAAGCGATCCTCCAGCCTCAGCCTCCCGAGTAGCTAGGACTACAGGCGCGCGCCACCACGCCCGGCGAGGGAGCAGGGCGAGCGGCGAGACCTCGAGGCTGTGCTCCCGATGACGTAGCCTGAGGAGGAGGGGGAGGGGGAGGGGAGGGGAGGGCGGCGTGGCGGAGAAGCCGCCGCCGCCGCCGCCGCCGCCGCCGCTTCTGGTCTGTAGGTGGCGGTGCTGAGACTTGGCGCCTCTCAGGCGGCCAAGCCAGGAGGAGTGACACCGGGGCGGGTCCGCTAGCCCGGCGGAAAAGGACCGTGGACAGGGCTGGTCACTAATTAGCATAATCATAAAGAAAAGCGATGCACTTCTCTCATTTTCACTGACTGTTCCCCGTTTTTATCCTTGCCTCCTGGCTTCCTTCAATTCCACCTTTTTGCAAGAATCCTATCTTGTCTTTAATACAATGGATCCTGTACCTTCGTTTTTCATGTTGTCCCCTCCCATTAAAATGTAACTTCTTAAAGGCAGGGTCTGGTCCCCCACCCCCACCCCAATTGTTACTAGTAAGTTGAAAGGGGATAATATTTTTGAATGTAGAAATTTTATTTATTTTTAAAAACCACTCACTTATTGCCACACCTGGCTTCTACACAACCACCCCACAGATGAGCTGGCCAGGTGCTAAAAGACAATTTAATCCAAGCTCCTCATTCTTCAGAGTAAAAAGTGAAGCCCAGAAAGAAAAATGACTTTTCCAGGGTCATACAGCTGTAGTATTATCATACTGGGTTTTTTTTTTTATTTCTTCACTCCCTACTCTCTCCCAACAACAATATTCTCTACTAGGTACTCCAATTCTTCCTCCTTCTTTATAAAAATTCTCTTTTGTCCCATTTCCTTGGACTTTCAATTTTAACTATTCTGGGTGCACGCTAAATAATATGAATAAGGAATCTGACAGTCTTTAATTGGTACTGCTATGTTAATGGAAAGATAATTATTTGCCAACTACTTTAACCTGACTTTAATGGTGAGAATTTCCAACACTGTGACAACTGGGAAGAAAGTTTTGGAAAGGGTATCTTTTTTTTACATTAGATACATTTACATACACTAGTCTGAGGTAGAATTTGCAATGATTGTAGAAAAAGAAGATAGGTGTTTGCATGCCAAATATGAAAAAATAAAATAAAACAAGTACAAAAAAATCATTTTATATGTTTGTTTCCCAAGCTGAACTATTACATAATTAGCAGCAGATCTTTAGAATTTGACCACTTTATACAGTTGCCAGCTAATAACAATTTTGAGACTGAAGACAGAAGATTTAAGGTCACTGAAAAGGCAAAAGAATTTGAGCTCTCTCTGGGATATGAAAACTGCTCAGATTTTATTATAGCAAATTGTTACAAATATACAGGTTAAAACTCCTGGAAAAGCAGTAACCACTTTAAAAATAGGCTAAGGTGAAGTTTGAGTGAGAGTGAGACAGGAGAGAGAAAGTGGGAGAAATAGCCTTGGTCACATGGCATGGGGGCCCATGATGAACTATCAGGGTCTAGAATGGGAGCACATGGCCTAGGAAGGAAAGAGAGATGTAGACATCCCGTAAAAACAGAAGATAGAATCAAGAACCTTTGTGTGGTAGGTTGGGCAAGGGGTGGCCCTTGGGGAGTGGTCTTGCACCTTGGAGGTCATGTAGGTTGCCAAGGTTCAACATGTCACTTCCTGTCACACCAGCTTCTATGGGAAGGTGAGATGAAGGGGAAATCTCTACTCCCCCCTTATATGACCAGAACCCAGGTGGAAGATTTTACAAATTTTACATTAAACAATGAAACAATAGGTGTTGTTATACCCAAAAAGCGAGACAGAGACCAGAATTTGATAAGTTTGGAGATCTTTAATATTCCTGGGGGACTATCTGGGGATGATGAGTACCCAAATCAGACAGTCCCTGAGTGTTCAGGGGATAGGGTTTTTATAGTGTTTTGAGGAGGAGATACAGAAGCAAAGACAGCAATTGGATATATTGTCTTGTTATACTAATACAAACATATGTAAACATATGCTCAGTATAGATAGGGGGCTGGACAGAGTAGGAAAGGGTCAGGGTCTCTGTGTTATGTCTGAACATGTTTCCTGAGATGGAAGGAGTCAAAGATTCACGGGCTTCCCACAGGTTTGAGGGAGTAAACTTTACTATCTTATGGTTCCAGCTGCATCTGGGGGAAGGGGAGGCAGTACTGGGAGGAAGCAGGAATCTTACAGATAAGGCAAGATAATTAGGCTAACAGGGGTGCTTTCTAAATCTTAGCTAAATTCATGGTATATCTGTGACCTCTTGGATCCTATTTTTAGACCCAAAGGCACCTAGCCAAAGTTATATTTCTTTTTTTTGTCTTTTTTTTAGGTTTTTGCAAGGCAAACAGAGTTAAGTGGCTTGCCCAAGGCCACACAGGTAAGTAATTATTAAATGTCTGAGACTGGATTTGAACCCAGGTACTCCTGACTCCAGGGCCCGTGCTTTATCCACTACGCCACCTAGTCACCCCCAAAGTTATATTTCTAAGGAATTTCTAAGGGCCCAGAAGGATGTCAGGGACTCCTTTCTATACAGGAATTCCACAAACATTGATATTGTACTTCAGCATCAATTTACAACCCAAGAGCAAAGACCTTCCCAAACCCTTAACAAGATTCCCAGATTTTAACAGCATTAAAAGATTACAGATTTTGTTTCTACCATTCATAATTCTCTATATCAATATCTTCCCTTCTCTCCATGTTAAAAGAGGTGATCAAGAGAAGATACTGATCTTCTATGGAACTTCTATAGACCCAGCCAGTTGAACTTCCCTGTAAGTCTCCATCAGCCCTAAGAACTGTCTGGTCTCTCCCTCTCATTGGAGGGTAGAGGGCTCATCCCTGAACCTTAATTTAAGAAAGATTCCCAGGCCAGGCACCTCTTAATTTCCCACCCCTTCAATATGTTTCAAAAACTGATTTCTTTCCTTCTTCTCCATGCCATCCTTTTCATCATCTTTTTGTGCCTTCTCTTCCCCAATTAGGATTCTTGGGGTCAGGGACTATCATTTTCCAATGTTTATCTCTAACACAAAGTAGGGGCTTCATAAATATTTAGTGACTACCTGACTGACCTGCATTATGGTCTCTCTGTAAGACATATATTTTGTCTCATTAAAAAAGGTCAAAGGGAACCCTCTTGAGGTCTGGGCTCTGATTCCTTTCTGTGAAACATGTGCTCTGGTCTCTTAATGAAGGACATTCACCTTGGTCAGGAATTCTTTGCCAGAGTTAAATCTGGTCAATCCAGTGATTTGGGATTATGCTTATAATTCAATGAAGTATATATGGACCATAAAATGCAATAAAAATTAATTTACTAACAAAGGATTAAAAAGGACACAATTCCCAGGGTTAAAAAAAAAGATAGTAACTCTAATAAAATAGTTACTTCTGTTAAGATATTTGGAAACACCATGTTTCCCAGAGCTAAGGCCCAGCAAGCAGTCTAGATCCTAAGCTTGGCATAACCACAATCCTATGCGCTCTTGATGAGCTCATCCTCTGGACAGCCTCCACCAGGGCAAAATGCCAGAATTGACAAGCAAGAAGTCCTGCTATGAATCAGACTTGTCACATTGTTACTGTTGCCCCTCATTGTCAGGCCACAGCTTGTTGTACAACCATAAGATTAAGTACAGAGATCTCCTCACACACACCCATTAGGGATGGGGCTCCAGCACATGTGTTTTTGTTTGTATTTTTCTCACTTAGAAATTTGACCTTTTATTTATGTCCTGACTCTACCGTCTCTAACTTGCTTTGTGCAGCTCTGTCCATCCACCGGTTAGAGGCTTGTTCTGGTCTGGTTGACACTTTTGCACATTCACTAGAGTAAACTGTCCATGCTAGGTCAGAAAGGAAAGCCTACGAGACAATGGAAACCTAAAACTCTAAACCTTAAAATTTCCAATGACAATTACCCTGGACTGAGTTTTTTATGCCTCATGTGGCAAAGAAGTCAAAATACACCAGAATAATCCAAGAACAAAGCATGAGTCATATTTCCACCCCAGATCAGCATGGGGAGAAAGACAAGAGAGGTTTGTGGACACAAAGGATAGGGTCTGGCCAGGGTACATTCCAGTGTATAGGAGCATAAAAAAGACCAATATTGTGCACCAAATCAAGAAAAAGTCTGACTCACACAGGGTGTCCTGTCCTTGTGCTTGGTAGGAGAAGGAGTGTTAACTGGAAGTTCCAGGGCAGACTGAGGAGGGGTCCCATGAAGAAAAGCAATGTTCTAGGGTAAGGAATTCAGTTTTAGCCAAGTTTGAAACCTGTGACAAAATAAACAGGGCAGGAAATTCCAGGCCAAAGGGAAACCTATAATTCTGTTACTCTGAACCAATACATAGATCTTTACAGTTGACTTGATTGTTAGTAGCTGAGTTTAGCAGCAAACTACTAGTGACAAGACAATAAGCCTGTTGCTCAAACTCAAACCTAGGTCAGGAACTTAGGAATACTCTGTGGGGAAAATACCTTATTGCTTGAATATAGTCTTGTGTAACTAGCTTTGGTTTAACTTGGATGTATGTATATCATGCTAAAGCCAGACACTCCAAGGGAGATGGGGACTACTTCAAGGAAGGTTGTGTTTTGGATTAGTCCAGTAGTTTTTTAATTTATCCAAGTTTTATTGAGTGTCTATTCTTACCTGCTAATGTACAACTCTAGCAAACTATGGAAACTGCCCTTTTTAAAAAAACTGCTTACTTGTAGGTCACTCAGCTTTATTTGAACTCTATATAATGTGAGACTTTCGGAGATTCAGGGAGAGCTAGTCACACATTTTTCTAATATTCCCCTTGTTGATCCCTCTTAATAAAATTATTTTTAAAATGTTTTTTTATAATTATTAATTTGTAAAAATGTTTAAACAAAATATTTATGTAAAATGTTAACCTGACTATTCCCTGCTGAGGGGAAGGGGAATGGAAAGTGAGGGTGGAGGGAAATTTTGTAGTTTGGAAAATGCATGTACAAATGGATAAAAATAAATAAATAAATTTAAAAATGTTAAAAAAAATGTTTTGTTTTTTTTTATGTTTCAGGCTTATTGACTGACCTCTCAAATCAGGAGAGCAGTGATGAACCTTTACTGTGAATGAGACCACTTTACAAATTCTAAAATTCTTATTAAGTTCCCAGCCTGAACTATCCCTGAGATCCTGGAATAAGATAACACTCAATAATTCAAGAAAATATCAAAAGGATCCAAGAGAACACAAGCTCAGTCCAGACATTCCCTCTAGAAGTACATAAGGCATGACCCTGACATAAAGTCTAAAATTAGAAAGTAAGCTGAAAGAGTGAGAATACAAAAAAGAAACCTACTATAAAGAGTTAATATAGTGACAAGGACATTCAAGTCACAAACCTAGAAGATAATGACTACAAAAATCTACAAAGTCTGAAAGGAAAACATGACTTTGGGAAATGTTCAACTAGGAAGCAACATATACCCTTAAAGAAAAAGAAAAATACCAGAGTTATAGAAAAAACACTGAAATACAAACATAGGAATCAAGAGCAGCAATGGATAGAGTGCTGGACCTGAAGTCAGTAAGACTTGACTTCCTGAGTTCAAATATGACCACAGACACTTTCTAGTGGTTAATGTTGTTTGCTTCAGTTCCTCATCTGTAAAATGAGCTGGAGCCAAGGAAAACTGTAAATGAGATTACTGGAAGTTGAACATGACAACAACAACAAACATGGATAAGCATCATAAAGGACTAAAAAGAGAAGTTATATTTTAATATGGAGAAATGATACACATATCCCTACAAAATTCTATTATAATCAGAGATCATAAGAAAAGTCTAGATAAAGGAAATGAGTTCTATTATCTTTTGATGATCTTAAAAAAGAAAAGAAAGGAAGGGGAAGAGGAATACACTAGAAGAATGTGGAAAATTATAATACATAATTTGAGTGTGGAGTAAGTGATCATAAAAACAAGAAGAAATGTTAGGAAAGAGTGACTAATATTTGAGCTTTACTCTCATATGAACTGGTCAAAGGAGGGAAGAATATACTTGGACAGGTACAGAAATAAGCTTGATTAAACAAGGAAACAAGAGAGAATTTTGAAAAAAGGGAACAAAGATTAAGTGACAGATTAGTTTTAAACAAAACAACCTCTAACAAGGAGGGTGAATTTCAGAGAAGGGTTTAAAAGAAAAAAAAAAGGATAAAATGTTATTAGGATCTCGATGAAAAAAAGAGAAGACTATAGGGGAGAAGAAACACCAAACACAGAGCACTGGTGTTGACCACACTCCTCTCATGTGTCCCCGTTCTTTCTTTTAAATAAGGAGTGCGCCTAACAGCAACATCGGGGTGATGTTCAACCTTGATGGACTGGCTCATTCCATCAGTGCAACAATCGGGGACAATTTTGGGCTGTCTGCAATGGAGAATACCATATGTATCCAGATAAGGAGCGGTGGAGTTTGAACTTTAATTTAGAAAAAAAAACAGATATCTTATTGTCTGATCTTGTTATCTCTAAGACTTTTTGTTTCTTCCTTAAGGATATGATTTCTCTCTCATCACACTCAATTTGGATCAATGTACAACATGGAAACAAAGTAAAGATTGACAGATTGCTTTCTGTGGGGGTGGGGAGTAAGATGGGGAAAAATTGTAAAACTCAAAAACTCAAATAAAATCTTTAATAAGCAAGCAAACAAGCAAACAAACAAATAAATAAATAAGGGGTGGGGAAATTGTAAAGGATCCCCCCAAAATAAGAGGGGTCCTCATTGGCAGTTTTGACTTGTTAGAATAAATCTATGTTAAGAGGTTTTTGACCTTAAGGAAGAACAAATCAGAGTTAGATAAACCAACAATTTATTGATATTTCTCTAAGTTAGTAAATCAGTTTTAATTTAGGAGAAAGAGTTAAGATAAAAATCTGTTGTTTTTTTGGAGCCAAGATTTAGCCCTGTTTCAAAGGGAAAAAGGAACAGGGCTGCCTACTAATTGCTAATTAACGTTAAGAATTAGATAATCATATATATAGGGCTGATCTATGCATTACTAAAAATTTATATTAAATTAAGAAGTTTTAAAGTTTTTAAAATATATAATTATGATCATGGTATTTTGAGTGTCCTAAATGTTCTAAAATTAAGAAATATTGGTAAATATAACAGCTAGGATTATAAGGACAGATTCTTTTAATAAACTAAACATTTGAAAATTTGGAATTATGTTGCTGACCACAGGCAGAATGAGTCTCTTATGGAGAACTTGTGGGTTGTTGCTTGTGTTACTCCATTATAACCAGGGTGGTGAAAATATCTGGAACTGAAGTTGTGACCCTTATTGGGTTTCTCTGCCTGGTCTTGATTGGCTTGATCTCAAGGGAATTTAAACCATGGACATCCAGTTCCATAGGGTGGCTAGATAGGTCATTTGTGTGTTTCTACAGTAGTATAGGTTATTGCATGACTCCTAGAAGTTTTTGAGATTTGGAATTCTTTGAAAGGAAAATCACCCTGGTATTAAAAAAAAATAGGGACCCAGTGAAACAATGATTTTAAAAGTAGAATGTGAAATTCTTTCATTATTATGAAATTTAAAAATTTTAAGAAAACTTTATAGGCATTTCTAACTATTTTGTAATTAAAAAAACTTTAAAAATAGGAAAGACAAATAGAATCAGCTTGTTAGAGACCCCCATATGGAGACCAGAGGATCTTAGTGTTTAAAGGAGTCACAATGGAAGTTTCCATTTGGAAACAGGATCTTAAGAGTTTCAAGGAAATCAAAATTGAAGTCATCAAATGTCTTCTTGCTACAGTCAATCAAATAGTTCTTGTGCAAAAAAAAATACTAAATAATTGAAATCATAAATTGAATTTCTGTAATATCTGGGAAAGCCAGTGTTGGTTATAAGCCTGGGTTTTACTCTTGCCCAGTTGAGTCGGATTGAGCATCGTTTTCTGAGAAAAGAATCTTTACTTCCATAGAAACCCTAAAAGATTCTCAACCTCCATGGAGACCCCAAACAACTCTCAAACCCCCATGGAAACCACAATACCCTGCTTTCTTATAGAACTCACCCTATACAAGCTATGTTTTCCCCAACTATCTGATGTTGGAGTCTGTTCCAACCCAGCCAGCCATTCCTTCAATAAATAGCTTTACACCTGCATTCATTTCTATTGCTGTCCTCCTTACATTTGACCTTTCATTTGGGGCTGAAACCTGGGAGAGGCTCAGTAATCCTGAAGGAATGCAATCTGACGGCAGGCTGCAGCAACATACTCAGGCTAACTCCCTGACCTTACCAGAAGGAACTCTTGCAACCTTCTCCTTTACCTACCAAACCCTTGGCATTTAAGGATGATAGCTACACTCTGGCCACTTAGGAGACAGGACTAATTTGAGAGATAAGACTCTTTCCTGGGCACTCCTCTTTCTTGCTTTCCAGGACACCCAGGGTATTTCTTTCTGAAATCCTAGCTAGGTGGGGAGAATTGCTTTGAAACAGAGAAATGGAACTGGGGTGCATCTTTCTTTGTTTAAACCAGAACTAATTGTCTTAGCAGGTGGGGGATGCTCCTTGCATGAGTCTTAGTCCTTTCCACTGCTCTAGGAGTTGGGAGGATCAGTCATCCTTGAACAGAGTGCCTTGATACCAGCAGGTATAATTTACCTGAAAATAGCCACCTTGCTGGGAATAGTCTATCCTCCTATTCCTTGTTCTAGTTTGGATGCCATTCTGGGAATTTTTCTATACTCAATCCTTTCTCTTTCTTAGTTTTTTCCTTATTCAGAGAAAAATTGCTATCAAACACATTTCAACTTCTATGCAATCTAAGACTCACCCCATTCTAGGAATTATGCCAACAGAAATCTCTCAAGGGTAAAGTTACTATATAACTATACCATATAGATAGATGTGTAAGATTTAAAGTAAAGTTTTTGATAGGTATGATTACAAATGAGGTCAAATTCATTCACAAACTAGATCATTGGGGAATTAGAAGAATATCTAAGTTAGAAGAACATGAAGAATATCTAAGTTAAGAAATTAAAAATTTGTAAACTTACAAGTTTTGAAGGGAAACTCATTTAACGGTATTTTGGTAATAACTTTTGGAATACATAATATTGTTACTTGAGTTACAAAGAAAATCTTAAAAGGAAAAATGGATTTTTAGAAATATCCAGTCATGGATTTTCATCAAAAGTCTTCAGTTCAGGGGGCAGCTAAGTGGTGTAGTGGATAGATAGAGCACCAGCTCTGGAGTCAGGAAGACCCAAATTCAAACCCAGCTTCAGCACTTCATAAGTGTCTAGTTGTGTGACCTTGGGCAAGTCACTCAAATCCCATTGCCTTAAATTAATAAAAAATTTAGAAAAAAGTTTTAAATTTGGAGATCTAATTTGACATTATTTCTAGTGATTAAAGATAAAGACAAAAATAGATTTGAAATTTGTTAATTTGTTAGCTGTTAAAACAGTTAAAGAAAGAAAAATCAGTGGAGAAATGTTTTTAAATCAGCAATGCTATTATCAAACTTTGTTTTGTAACTGAATTTTTCTCCTTTTGCATAGAGTTGAGAGGAAGCTATATCTACAACTGTTTGTAATCACTGATGAAAAAGTAAATTGTTTGACCTCATAGTATAATAACTGAAACCTAAAGGTTAAAAGACATGTGGGTGGGCTACCACAGAACATGTGGGTGAGCAGGGAGGAATAACAAACCCAGAGCCTTTCTCTGAGGTCCCTGTTGATTCAGGACGGGCTAGGTCAAGTAGCCCCGGAAAATAAGCCAACTTTAGTCCTGCAATTTCTACAGTGAACCTGGCTTGTTGCGGACCTGCAAGTACCTATTTAGTATAGAAATTATTTCTAATGATTTTATCTTTATACCAGGGCAAATTAAAACCATACAAGTATAAAATAAAAACAAGTGATGAATTTTAAGTGAAATTTCTTATGTATGTTTGAATTGGTAAACTTTTATTCCTTAGAGCAACCCATGAGAGAAAATGCCTGTATCTAGCCTTAAGATGCAAATGATGGAGTTTTCTATTTGGGGTAAAAATCTTTGGGACCATGATAAATTTTAGTCTTTTTTAAATCGATATTTTTCATTTTTTTAAATTACATCCTATGGTAGTTTTTCAACATTTATCTATTTGCAAATTTATAAGTTACATATTTTTCTACCACTCTCCTTTCCCTCCCCCCCCCCCCTTCATGGCAGTGAATAGGCTGGTAAAAGTTGTACATGTACATTTGCATTTAACATATTTACATATTAGTCATTTTGTGTATGAGGAATTAGGACTAAGGGGAACGAAAGAAAATCATGAGATAAGAAGGAAAAACATTAGAGAAGTTTTCAAAAAGTGAACATAGTATACATTCAGATTCCATGATTTTTTTTTCCTCTGTGGATAGCATTGTCCATATCAAGTCTCCCAGGTTGTCCTAGCTCTCTGAACTGCTGAGAGGAGCTGCATCCATCACAATAATGTTAATGCACAACATATTCTTTTGGTTCTGCTTCCTTTGCTCAGCATCAGTTCATGTAATTCATTCTTTGCATTTCTAAAGTCTGACTACTCATGGTTTCATATAGGATAATAGTACTCCATAATATTCAAGGAAGTCTTTCTGTGCTGGAGACCAGATCATATTCTCCTCTGAGATTCTAGATCTTTCTGAGTTAATGTCTTTTCCTTCCAAGAATTTTTCTACCGACCCTCCTTTTTGTTAGCCTTTCTTCATTATCCTAAAACCTTGAGTTGGGGAGGGGCTTATTCACAGGGGTTTGGTGTTGGGATCCCTAGAAGCTTTACTCACTGAGTGTAATATCTCCAGCTGGCCAGTAGGTTGTGCTAGATTGCGGGGGTCCAGCCTCCGCGGGGTTCTTGGCACCTGACAGGAGGGATAGAGTCTGCGAAATGAGCTGAGTCAACAAGGGGGTATAGGCAGGAGCGGGTTGACTGACTGTCAGCTGCTTGGATTTATTTTTATAGTTTCAGAATCATGTATGTTTCAAGCAAGCAAGCAAGCTGAGATCATTTCCTTGGTTACTAGAGTGTACAATTTTCATCAACAATCATATAGTTCATATGGTTACAAGTTTTAATCATGTGATTACAAGTTTAAGTAATAATTGTATAGTTAATTCATTTCTTATCCCTACTCAGACCATGATGACCTTAACCTGTCTGTTACCATATTTATTACTACATTGTATAATTGTTAATTCATTTAAAGTTATTAATTAAGCAATTCCTTTAATGGAAAGTTTTTTACATTTTTTGTGTAGGTAATGTTTTTTGATACACTTCTTTAACAGTCTGTAGTGAGGGTCTTTATGCTTGTCCACCCATCCGTTAACTCTTACAATAACCAATTTTTCTTTCTGGCCTTGTTGGTAGAAGCCACAGTTTCTGTGACTTTTTTATTCTTTCCCATGAAACTAAGGCTGCTGGAGTTCACATATCGGTCACCTGTTACTATTTTCTCACCATCTTTTTCATATATTCCTGTGTATGGTAAGGGGGGCAAAACTATTAATTTCCCTGGAATTCTATCTGACCCATCTTGTATCTGTTTCCCTGTATATATTCTGGCATCTCCTTGGAATTCCCAGTGTTGGGTTTTCCAGAGATTTCATAATGTTGAAACCTTTTGTATGCCTCAGGGAGAGACAGTCCTGTTAAATTTGGACAAAGTTTACATCTATTTTATTCAAGGAATTTTTCTGAAATCCTTCCTTTATAGTCATTCTAGTATTAGGGTAGTAAATACTGTAATCAATAATAAACCTATAAATATTGGTATGCATGAAATCCCTATATATATTGAATAAGGAAATGTTGTTCCATCAGGCAGTGTGACTGCCTTGAGTCTTCTTGCTGCGACTGTGTCAAACAGCTTAGAGACCCTGGCTCCCAACACTAGATGTTTTGCTCACAGAGTGCAATATCTCCAGTCAGCCAGTAGGGGTTACTGGTTGCTTTCTCTGCAGTGTCTGTGACCTTGATTGAGTCCCTCTCCCTTGGCCTAGAGGGAGTGGTTGAAGCTGTTAAATACTTTTGTCTTTGATCAAAGGTGGGCTCTACCCTGGGGTGAGGTGATCACTCTCCCTATTGTCAGTCTGGGGCAGAGGTAGTCTGTAATTGTGTTTGTTCTGGGACCAGGCTTCGGCTGAAATGGTAATGTGGACTCCGAGCTCCTCCTGATCAACTCTCCTGCTCAGGAACTCTCCCTCCAGCCCTGCCACCAATTCCTCTGCTCTCTAGTTGACCCAAGCCCCCAAGGTCAACCAGGTTATAGCCCCACTGCTGATCAAGCCTGTCTCGGGCCCTCAGGTTCCTGGGTTCCAGCCCCATTGCTAATCAGGCTAATTCTTGGCTGATTCAGGCTTCCAAGCTCTCACCTGTCCATGCTCCTGGCGGAATCTGCCCTCTGTGCCAGGACATGATCTCAGAAGACAGCTCCTGAAGTGGATGTTCTTTTCCTGGCTTTTCTTTCTGGGTTTTGTCAGTCGGATTTCTGTTAAGAGGTTTGTTTGATATGATTTGTAAGGGAAGATAAGGAGACTTTAGAACTTTACCTGTCTCCTCTCCATCATCTTGGCCAGAAGTCCCATAATATTCATAAGTAATTCCCCAATTGATGGGCAACCCCTCAATTTCCAATTATTTGCCATTACAAAAAGAGATGCTGTAAATATTGATAGATTTTATTCGAAGGTTAGAAGGTTAGGTATTTTTGTCTTATGGATCTTTAAGTCAGTAATCTACCATTTGGAAGAATTTCTATTAGTTAACTCCATAAGTTACTCAAAGGAAATGCGAATCTAAACTGTCATAAGTAGAAACAAAAAGAAAGGACAATCTTTTAACTCGGTCCAAAATAGGTCCTTTCTGGCTCAATTTCCCCACTGTATTCCTTGAAAAGGAATGTTTCCCACCTGGTTATTCCAAAACTGTGACTGCATGCTGACTTTTAATTGACACTTAACTAAAGCCAAAAAAGAGCTAAGAATGTTTGATCCTGCTGTATGTGTTGAGTTACTTAGGACTAATGATTTTATTTTAATGCCAGTTTTTTCTCTTTAGCAGAATTTCTCACTCAGAGCAAGCAATCAATAAAACACATGGATGTATGTACAATATATCCTGATACCATGCAGTGTTCCCCTACCTACTGATAAGATCAATGCTGCCTGGATTGGGCAACTATCATATGAAAAATGCTATATACTTTGATTCAACTACCAACTCCCAAAGTCATGGAATACTCTTTTGTCATTTATACTTCTTTATATTGTTACTGTTTTTCTTCCTTTTTGCTATTGCTATATACATATTATCAACTCCCAATAGGTTGGATTCTGGACTGAGTGCATCATGAAAAAAGACCTCAAGTTGAAGGTCTTAGCTTTCTCTTCAAGAGGAAAGTGCAGGTCTTTGATGACCTCTGCTAAGTGCTTCCCCCTCCCCCCTTTTTGATTGTCCTTTTGTCAGCTACTTTGTTCTACAAAATCATGTGGCCCTTAGGGAAGTTTCTTGATCATGTTCTTCTAATTATTCCTTATTCTATTTCCCCTTCACATCCTTATTTTCTTAGCCTGACCACCTGCTGGCTGTGCCCTAGGGACCCTAACTCTGTATAACCCCTGTAGTGACAAATTGGGACTCAAAGACCACAGTAATAGAGCATCTCCCCAACAAACTCCTTATGATACAAAGATTCCTCAGGAATTAGCTAAAACAGGAGTCACATTTCATGGTTCATCCTCACTTCCTTTATTCTATCCTCTACCCACTTCCACATCATCTTGCTCAATTCCCTTTCTATTTCCAGGCCTCTTCCTTGTATACTGAAGTTGGAAACTTCATCTCTTCTCTCTACACATGTCTCTCTCTCTCCTTAGACCAGGAAAGTCCCTAACCTATCAAGAGTCAGCCTTTTGAGACCACCCACATCTCTAGACCCATAGTCATCCTGTCCAAAGATATTCTAGGTCCTTCCACACATTATTATTGCAAAATGGCTGTCTCATATCAAATTTCTAACTGCTGTTCTATCTTCTGTTACCCTAGTTCAAACTGCCACCTCCTTCCAATCAGCATTACTGACCTTCCTGCATGCCCTCCTTCCCTCCTCTTCAGCAGGAAGCAGCCACCAAATACCAAAAGTGGGGAAATATGTGGTAGTTTGCAACTAAAAAAACATCCTTCCATCTTTTGAGAATGGCTTATTAAACTATTAATAAAACTGCTTATTAAACTATCTCTGTTGCCGCTGAAAACCCTACCCTGATGCACTGCTATAAATTATAACAACACTGTCTCCTCATTGTCCAAAGATGGCAATCTAATCCATCTCCCTTAGTCTGTAAAAAATTAAAACAAGAAGACTGGAATGTTGGATCGAGGTCTGGTTTCACTCTTGCTTGGTTGAGTATTATTAAGAAAATGAATCTTTTTTTCTGAACTTGCTTTTTATTATATTTTGATAAATGTATTTCTTTTTTTGAATGATTTTATTTATTTTGAATTTTACAATTTTCCTCCCAATCTTGCTTCCCTCCCCTCACCCCCCCACAGAAGGTAGTCTGTTAATCTTTACATTGTTTCCATGGTAGGTACTGATCTAATTGAATGTGATGAGAGAGAAATCATATTCCTTAAGGAAGAAACATAAAGTATGAAATATTGCAGAATTGCATAAGATAACATTTTTTTAAAATTAAAGGTAATAGTCTTTGTTTAAACTTCACAATTCTTTCTCAGGATACAGATGTCATTCTCTGTTGCAAATACCCCCAAATTGTGCCTGATTGTTGTCCTGTTGGTATAAGCAAGTCCATTAAGATTGATCATCACTCCCATGTTGCTGTTAGGGTGTACAATGTTCTTCTGGTTCTGCTCATATTGCTCAGCATGAGTTCATACAAATCCTTCCATGCTTCCTTGAATTCCCATCCTCCTGGTTTCTAACTGAACAATAGTGTTCCATCACATACATATACCACAGTTTATTAAGCCATTCCCCAATTGATGGACATTCACTCAATTTCCAATTCTTTGCCACCACATGAGAAACTGAATCTTAATCTCCATAGAAACCCTCAACCTCTACTGAGACACCAAACTATTCTCAAACCCCCATGGAAACCACAATACTCTGCATTCCGATAACACTTACCCTATAAAAGGCATGCTCTCCCAACTACCTGGTGCTAGAGTCTGTTCTGACCCAGTCCACTATTCCTTCCTTCAATAAACAGCATTATACCCTCTTCCATTTGTCTCTATTATTGTCATTCTTATATCACAGGCTTTCTGACCTTACATTTGCCCTTTCATCCAGGTGTAATTTATTTTAGTCTCATTATAAGTGAAGTTTAGTATTACTACTATATTAACAAACTTCTCAGTTTTAAAGTGGTTTTTAAGCCAAGTTATCTGATTTGTAAATTAAGTAAATATTCTCCTGGGTCATAGTAAAATTCCCTTGACTATATACTATAACACTCGTTAAAAACAAATATTTTAGGGGGTGGCTAGGTGGCATAGTGGATAAAGCACTGGCCCTGGAGTCAGGAGTACCTGGGTTCAAATCCGGTCTCAATTACCTAGCTGTGGAGCCTTGGGCAAGCCACTTTAACCCTGTTTGCCTTGCAAAAACCTAAAAATTTTTTTTTATTACTTCTTTAATTAAATCTTCATAACTCTACATGGTTTTTTTAATTAGGAAATTCAATGTTTTTTGACAATTTTCTGTAAGGAAATCTGGATGGGCATTTAACAAAATTTAAGCCATCTGATTCAGTAATTTTAGTTATGAATTAACAAAATATGTACCTTAACTTTCTAAAGTCTATAATTAAAAGAAATCTGATGTAAGGTTATTTGGCTATTATGAAAATTATGAAATTGTTAATTGAATTATTGAGGCATATAGTAGAGGAAATATGTTTTATAATCAATTAAGTTATTCCCTCTGCACTGACCATGTACCTTATATTGTACATGGCCCCTACTTCCACCCCATTTTTCAAGTTAGTGAGATGTACCTTGCCCCTCGCTGGCAAGGACTAACAGGCACAAGGTAAACCCTATCAAAAAAGCTCTGAAACACTGCCTTAGTCTGAAAGTCATTGAGCTACTGTCCCTCATTTACATATCCTTAATTACCTCATCTCTGCTCTCCAAGTTACTGCCCCGATCAGTTTATATGTAATTACCTCATCCTTGAACTAAGTTATTGGAATTATGTTATTTGAGTGTTTTATATGGAGAATATAATAGAAAATTTAACCCTTTTGTAAGAATATCAGTGTTGTAAAATTCTGGCAGAAATCCTTGCATAAAACAGGAGTGTTTTCTGGGAAGTTGGACCAAGTTAGTAGCAATTGAATGAATAAATACCTTAGGTCAGTTGTTGATAAGAATCCTGCAGCTTTCAGTGACTTGACACAAAACACCTTGGAATTCCCTTTTGATCCCAACTACTGTAATGAACTGAGACTTCTTTTTGGTTGAGGTTTTCCTAAGTATTGTCCACCTGATTAGCTATGTCTTTTTTTATAGCTCTCATAGAAAAATTTCTCATTTTCAAGGTAAGAAAAGTACTATTTGTGAAGCATTTTGTCGTTAGGTAAAAGCATCTAAATTACTGTTAGTAGAAAGGATTTTTTTTTAAATAAAAGATTTTATTTTGAATTTTACAATTTTTCCCCCTATCTTGCTTCCCTCCCCCCACCCCCTGCCGGGGTTTTATTTACAACGCCGGCTTCTTTATGCTAGTCCGTCCTCTTACTCACCAGTCCAACGTGTGATGAGTCTTCGGGGTACATCCAGCCCCCACTCTTTGATGGGGGAAGAACCAGACAGAGCGCCTGAGGTGGATAATGAGTCTTTATTCTTCTTTGATCACATCCCGCCCCCTCCCAACCTCTCAGCAGACACTTTTATCCCTTCTGTCCTCCCTCCCATGAACTCTTACCCAATGAGGGGCCGAGTTCTGTAACATTCCCTTATAAGGTGATTATGTTTCCCCCGCTAAGCGACCGCCAAGCCTCTTCCCCCCGCCCCCAACATCTCCCCCTTTCTGTTTTACAAGGTTATCACTTGGTGTGACCTTAAGCGGTGCTGAGGTTAGCCTTAAGCGGTGTCATTTCTACTGGCCTCTGATAGCCGGGGGCGAGGAACCCTGTCTTAGGTCATCTCCTTCAACCCAGGACCTTGCCCGTCCTAGGCGCCCGACACCCTCAGGGCCTGTCTTAGGTGGCTGGGTTAGGAGAGGTTGCCCGTCTTGGGGTTTACCTCGTCTTACCCCTAGGTGTCACATGTCATGCATGGCAGCTAGCCAGACTTGGGGATCCTCCCCCGTCTCCATGGCCATGAAGGCTTTCTGAGTAAGAAGCATATAGCCCCTCTGTCGCCTAGCTAGGCGGCAGAAACAGACAAGTAGGGTGATTCCCAGAATCAGCGTCCTTGTTCACTCTCAAGGGGGTACCCTCCCGCCATCTGGCAATCCCTCCATGGTATGGGATCCTCGATGTCTTCCCCTGTGGCCACACATGAGGGGCCCCACCGAGGAATCGTGAAGTCCCGTTGAGTTTGATTCACCAGGGGTCGCCAACCCAGAAGGCCTCGGAGCTGGGTCCCCTTTTTTGTCCCTGCTGGGCTGACAGTCGTCTGCGGGAAAAGGCCGACGCAGGGGTCAGTCGGGGCAGTGCTATAGTTAAAATCGTTCTGCCCTGTGGAGTTAAAGTTCCAGGACCGATTTTCTTCCCCGATGTCGAAACATAGGGAGTTGTTCAGGTCCCAGCAGAAGGAGTTCTGGGCCGGTGCTTCAGCGTGGTCCATATATGCAGAAGGGAGCCCCATCGATGTATTGGTCACTAGCAGCCGAGGGTAGATCGGGGAGTTCCGTGCTACCGGAAGGGGAGAGGGAATAACTCGGAGTATTCCCCATGTCGGATTCCCTTCAGATGGAGCACCTCCAAGGATCCCTACGACGATCAGAAGGCCTGAAAAAGGAAGAAATTCCTCTCACCCCGTAGGGTTGGGCATTAATCAAGGTCTCTTATCTTGTAAACAGGGAGCCATCTTTCTGGCTCTTCTATCTTATCCTCGGGATGAAATGACAGGTGGCCCTGTCTTCTGTTCTTTACCGTTACAGGGCCATGCCAACCTCCCTCTTCATCTCTCCACATGACTTTAGAGCCTGGTAGGGCCTTGGTGGGAGAGGGCAGGAGCGTTGGTTCTTTCTTAGCATGTCCTTTTGGGGAGAAAAATCTTTGGGCGGCTGTAGTGCCGTCATCCCTGACTTGTAGGAAATTCATGGTAAATAGTACCTGAGACAGGTCTGAATGGGTCAGTGACCTGCCAACTCCCCCTTTCTGTTTAAAGAGCATAGTTTTGAGTGTGCGATTTGCTCTTTCTACCAAAGCTTGGCCAGTGGGATTGTAAGGGATCCCGGTGGAATGGGAAATGGAAAATTCTTTGCAAAAGGAAGCAAAGGCTCTCGAGGTGTAGGCGGGCCCATTATCGGTTTTGATAGCCGAGGGGACGCCTGAGACAGCCATCTGGGCATATAGATGTGAGAGAACGTGTTTAACCGCTTCTCCTGGCTGTAGAGAGGCGAAGGTGAAGGAGGAGAAGGTGTCCACCGAGACATGGATGTACTTACGACCCAGGTGAGTAATGTCCATCTGCCAAAGAGCATTGGGGCCGTCCCCACATGGGTTAGACCCCTCCGCGGGGAGGGCTTGTCTAAAGGGAGCACAAGAAGTGCAGGAGCGCACAATTTGGCGAGCCTCCTTCCGGGGAATGCTGTATAGGCGCCGGAGTGACCTGGATGACAAGTGATACTTACCATGTGCCAGCTGGGCAGGTGTGGACAGGTTTAACAAGAGAGCCCTATCTGCCTCCGCATTGCCCTGGAATATGGGGCCGGTGGAAGAAACGTGAGAGCGCACGTGAAGAACAAACAGGGGGTGGTTTCTATCACGGAGGGAGGATTGCAGCTGTATAAGGAGTGGGCTAATGGAAGAAGTCGAGGAAATGAAGGCATCTTCTAAACGAGGGATTAGCATGGCACAATACATACTGTCAGTAATAAGGTTAAAAGGGGTGTCTCTGTAGAGACGGAAAGCCTGAAGTATAGCATATAGTTCATTCTTCTGAGTGGAGTCAAAGGGGGGTATCAAAAATCCAGGTGGCGGGGTCTAGCAGGGTCATGGACCACAGCACGGCCCAACCTGGTAGCGTCAGTGAAGACATTAGGGCCGGTCACTGGTTCTGGGGACACTAGAGGGCGCGGGCGGGAAAGGTGCAGTTCAGCGAACACTCTAACCACGGGAGGGTGGCGTGAGTCTGGTCTGAGAGAGGGTAGTCAGGACAGTGGCCCAAGCGATAGATCTATCAACTAGCGAGTGGGTCACCTCCTCTGGGAGGGTAAAGTTGAGGACAGGCAGAGGCCAAAGAGACGCTGGCATTGCTCTGAGGCCTGAAGGCAAAATAAGGCCAGGGCCTCCCACCGGTCCCGGATGATGCTCTTAGTGGTCCGGGGATATAGCCATTCAAGGCATCCATGTCTCTGGAATAAACATCCCCAGCCAAGGGAACTGTCCCCCAGTGTGTGGAAGAGGACAGGCGACTCCGGGTCGTATTGAACCAAGAAGGAAGAGGTTCTGCGGAAAATTTCCGAGAGCGCCTGTCCTTGCCTGGGGGGTCCAACTTCTAGGGGATGACAGATGGGAGTCGCCTTTAAGGACATCATATAGAGGTTGCATTAAGGAGGATGGGAGGGGCATAGCGGGACGCAGCCACTGTATGGCGCCAACAAGCCTCTGAAAATCATTAAGAGTAGTGTATCCCTCGACGTTGATCGGAGGAAGTGCCCTACTAATCTTTCCCGGAAAAATCCTATGTCCCAAGTAATCATAGGGGAAATCCATCTGTACCTTTTCCGGGGCTATGTGAAGCCCCTTCTTGCGGAGGACATGGGTGGTGCATTGCAAGCAAGCCCGAGCCCCCGTCACAGAAGGTGCTGCAATCAAGATATCATCCATGTAATGTATGAGCATGCAATTCGGGAATTCTTTTCTGATAGGATGTAGCAGAGTATCCATGTAAAGCTGGCACAGGGTGGGGCTATTGGCCATTCCCTGCGGTAGGACGGTGAACTGATAACGTTTACTGGGGGCTTGGAAATTGATCGCGGGGAGGGAAAAGGCAAATTTTTCTTTGTCCTCCGGGTGGAGGGGAATGCTATAGAAGCAGTCTTTAACATCAATCACTATAATAGTCCACCCTTGCGGGACTGCAGTGGGCATAGGGAGACCAGGTTGGAGGGTCCCCATGGGTACCATGTTGGCATTTACTGCCCGAAGATCAATCAACATTCTCCAACTCCCCCCTTTCTTTTTTATGACAAAGACGGGGGGAGTTATACGGGCTAAGGGACGGTTCCACTTTGTTCTCGCGCAGGAGGGTCATTACTATGTCTGTGAGGGCGATGAGCTTTTCTTTTGTCAGGGGCCACTGCTCAACCCAAATAGGTTTCTTATTAATCCATGTTATTCTGGGGGAAAAGCTCATCTCTAGAGTGGCCCCAATTAATTTCCCCGCAGGCTATCAGGGGTGGCAAGTGTCAGGTTAAGCTGGCTCAAGATGTCTCTACCCCATAATGCATAAGGGAGGTCGGGTAGGCACAGTGGGGTGAAGAGTCCAGATTCTTCCAAAGCTGACCACTGTAAGGCGTGTGCTGCTTTCATGGCAGATCTATTGCCCCCCACCCCCGTCACTGCTTGAGGGCTCTGTAGGAGTGGCCACTCGGGCCTCCACTGTCCCCTATTTATGACAGAGCAATTGGCTCCAGTGTCAATTATCCCTTCGAGCTTCTGATTTTCCACCGTGACGGTTAACAGTGGTCGCCCAGAGCTGACCGGGTGGACCCAGTTCACATGAGCGGGAGGGGTCCGCAAGGGCAGCGCCTTTCCCACCTCTTGGCCCTGTTTTACCAAGGTGGGAAAGGGGTGGGGGTTTGTGACCCTTACGGATGTGGGACTTCCGGGACCAAAAATGACCTGGGTATGGGTGACTAAGTCCACACATCTCTCAGCCCCTGTGATGAGCGCTGGGAAAGTAGTTAGCTCGATGGGAATCATCGAGGTTTCCCAAGGCCCGATCTCTCTCTGCTGTGTCCCTTCTCTATAGTCAACCCTCACGGGGATAGTCACAGTGATGGGGCTGCTGTCTTCGAGCACGGGGGGGGGGGGGGGGGGGGGGGGGGGGGGGGGGGCCACGGCCGGGCCCCCTCCCTTTCCCTTTTCCCGACTTCCCTTTGGATCGGCAGAACCTGGCTATGTGACCTGGCTTTCCACAGGAATAACAGGTCGGAACTGAAGTGGAGGGGGGCCGTTGCCTGCACTGTGCTTTGAGGTGCCCTGGCTTTCCGCACCCAAAACAGGTGGGTCTCACCTGCATACCGCGAAGGGCGGTCAGGAGGCTATCCTCCCGGTTCTCCATGGCAGTCACTAAGGCTTGAATTGAATCCTCGCTGGGCATGTCCAGCAATTTGTCAACAATTTCTTCTAATGAAAGCGTCGGGGGGAAGACTGCTAATGGCTGCGATCCCTTTGGGGCGAAGTCCCTCTTTAATCAATTGTCTCATAAGTAGATCAGATCCCGGGGTGTCTCCCATTATACGAGTCACTGTCTCTTTAACCTCGTTCACAAATGAGAGGGGTGTCTGATCTGCTCTCTGCTTCAGCCCAACCAACTTCTGTGTGGCTCTCCCCCCTTTCATGGCTCCAAGCTGCAACATGTGTTTCTTTAACAGTCTCTAGCTCAAACTGGCCATACCGGGCCTGAACAGCAGGGTCAGTATAGGCTCCAGTTCCACACAGGAGGTCAATGGCTAAATCCAGGGGAGTATAACCCCGGGATTTTGCCAGCTTAGAGGCCTCTCTGCGGGCCTGAGCCTTAAAAGCTAAATATGAGGAGGCATCCAGGCACGCGGCTGCAATTTCGTCAAAGTCAGCAGGGGTCCAAGGGTGCGTAGCGAAGAGGTTTTGCATCAGTCTTTTTACATAAGGGGAGCTTGGGCCGTATTTAGTCACGGCCTCCTTAAGTTCCTTAAGCATCTTAAAAGGGACAGGGCGGTAGTCTCGGGCTCCGGTAAGGGGGTCCGTAAATACCGGGTAGAGGCCCCAGTCATCCCAGTCCACCTCCTCCCCTTTCTCTATAGCTATGGGGGCACTCGCGGCAAGTAGGCCGGATGGGCAGAGCCCTTGAGGGGATCTCTGAAGGGCGGACAAGGAACACGGGGGATTTTTTGCCTCTGTTTCCTGGCTGGGCCGCCAAGTCTGGGGCGCGGCAGCTGTCCAATCAGCGCGGACTCCTCCCTCCTCGTCAGCAGCCTCCCGGTCCCACCTACTCACGCTCCTCTTCCTGCCACCCCTGAGGACTGTTTGCACCCCTCCCTTCCCGCGCTCGGAAACTTCCGGCCCTGAATCTCTAAGTGCGCCACATTCATCGCCCTCCCCCTTTCCTTTCTGTCTCGGTAAGGAGGGGCATGCGGCATTTTCTTCTCCCTGGGGGCCCCTTGTTCCCCCATTGTTTCTTCTAAGTTTCTCCCATGGATACAGGGGAGGGGGTGGCCTTCCCTCTTCCTCTGAGCTCTCTGAATCCGATCCCGCCAACGAGCTACCCACCTGAGTGCTGATTGGTCGTGCCAAAGTCACCTTCTGGGGATGCAGGGCTGCATCCACTATCTTATACACTGTAAAATCCTCAGGGGTCAGTTTTTCCCGGGCAGGTGTCATCATAGGAGGCCATCTGCTGCCCTACCACCTTCCATTTACCTGGTTGGATCCCACTATGTTGCACCCAAGGGCAGATGTTCCAGATATTCTCAACAAAAGCACGGCACGTCTTGATAGGTAATTTACAGCCATGCTTAGCGCAGAGTTTATAAAGCTGCGCTGCAACGACCCCTTTCTCCTCCGGCTGAAAGGCGGGAATACTATTCCGGCCTCCCATGCTGTCTACTAGCCGAGGCTGCAATCCTAACAGGTGGCAGAACTGGAAAATTCCCGTTCGGCAAAAGAGAAGGAGGCAGCAGAGCACAATCAGACAGGCCAGCACGGCAAGGAGCGTGATTAGAGCAGAAGGAGAAAGGGAAGAGAAAGGAAGCATAGTCAACACAGTAGGGATATGTCCTTCAGGCAATATCTGAGAGTAAACGCCCTCTCCTTCCTCCCGGTCGGAAACGACCGAGGCTGTCTGGAGAATCCGACCAGCGGATTCAGACGTTCCCTAGCAAAATCAGGTCCCTGTTCCGGGCGCCACTTGCCGGGGTTTTATTTACAACGCCGGCTTCTTTATGCTAGTCCGTCCTCTTACTCACCAGTCCAACGCGTGATGAGTCTTCGGGGTACCTCCGGCCCCCACTCTTTGATGGGGGAAGAACCAGACAGAGCGCCTGAGGTGGATAATGAGTCTTTATTCTTCTTTGATCACATCCCGCCCCCTCCCAACCTCTCAGCAGACACTTTTATCCCTTCTGTCCTCCCTCCCATGAACTCTTACCCAATGAGGGGGCCGAGTTCTGTAACATTCCCTTATAAGGTGATTATGTTTCCCCCGCTAAGCGACCGCCAAGCCTCTTCCCCCCGCCCCCAACAACCCCCCCAGAGAAAGCAGTCTGTTAATCTTTACATTGTTTCCATGGTATATATTGATCTAAGTTGAATGTGATGAGAGAGAAATCATATCCTTAAGGAAGAAAAATAAATTATAAGAGATAGCAAAATTACACAATAAGATAACTTTTTTTTTTAAATTAAAGGTCTTTGGTCTTTGTTCAAACTCCACAATTCTTTCTCAGGATATAGATAGCATTCTAGTTCTAGAAATTATCTCAAACTACTGGATTTTTATGTTAAAGTTACCAGTCAAAAACAGAATGTTTCTCAAATGAGAGGAGAAAAAAAACCAGATACATTTTGTGATGGTAGAACAAAATAGTCAATGCCATATAGTTTCAAGGACTTCCAGGAAATGACAAAAATATTATTAATTCCCCAAATTCAAGCAATAATAGTTAGGAGGATAGAGATGTTTTCTAGTGACATAAAGCAGTGTCTTCTGATCTCTGATAGTTTGGCTAGCATTTGCACAAAGGATAATATTTTGGCAGGGGAAGAAATAACTGGTAGCTATTTAAAATGAATGAATGAATGAATGACAAAATCAATGCGGATAAGGTTAATAAGGAAACAGTTAACTGGGAAAGAAAATCTTTGCAGCAAATTTCTGTAATAAAGATTTTGTTTCTAAAATGTATAAAGAATTGATTAAAAATTATGAGAATGAAAGCCAATTAAAAATAATCAATCAATATTTATTGTATCTACTTTATGCCAAATATTATGCATTGGATCAAAAAATATAAACAATCAGTTTTCAAAGGAAGAAATCCAAACTACTAAGAATCAAATGAAAAAATGCTGAAATCACAAATTTTTTTTTTTAGGTTTTTTTGCAAGGCAAATGGAGTTAAATGGCTTGCCCAAGGCCACACAGCTAGGTAATTATTAAGTGTCTGAGGTCGGATTTGAACCCAGGTACTCCTGACTCCAAGGCCGGTGCTTTATCCACTATGTCACCTAGCCGCCCCCGAAATCATTAATAATTAAAGAAATTAAAATTAAAGCAACTTTGAGGATCTATCTCACACTCATCAGATTGTCAAAATCGACAAAATAGTAAAATGAAGGGACTGAGGCACTCTCTTGGTGGAGCTATGAACTGATCAAGCCATTCTTGAAAAGCAATTTGGAACAAAGTCTAAAAAAATTATAAAATTGTGAATATTCTTTGACCCAGCAATATCACCCCAAATAGATTTTTTTAAAGGAAAAGACTCACATAAACAAAAAATTATAGCAGCTCTTTGTATAGATGCAAAGAATTAGAAGCTAAGGGATAACCATCAATTGAACAATGACTAAATGAATTGTTATTTCTGAATGTGATTGTATACTATTGAGCCTATTAATGATACAAGGGACTATTTTGGAGAAATCTGAAAAGACTTGTATGAATTCATAGAAAGTAAAATGAGAAGAACCAGAAGAACAACTTATATCATAAAAAAATTTGAAGAGAAAATATTTGAAAGACTTAAAAACTGATTAATGCAATGACCAATCAAGATTCCAAAGGACTAATGTTAAAGAATGTTACCTATTTTCTGACAGATGGACAATTGTTTTGTTTGATTAGACATAGTTGTTACTATGGTTTGTTTTTTTCTTTTTTCTTTTCAACAAGAAGACAAGGGAAAAAAATAAATGTAAGGAAGAAAAAATAAAAGATCATTAATTAACTAGAAATAAATAAGTGAATGCATGAAAATGCATTTCTTTACAAATATATATATACCAAGAAATATACTACCTGTTGGGCAAAAAAATAGTAAAGTGAGACTGTCCATGCTCTTAAGAAACTATATGGAGAAGAGTTCAGCTATGGGGGTGGAGAGGGGAAGAGAAAAAGATTCAGTGGTTCTAAGGGAATAACTTCAGAGTGGATAATGAGAACTGAGGGCCGGCCTTTAAGATGCATTTGCAGGTCATATGACAATATTGGTTATCTGGAAGTTGTACTGGAAGATTAGATGGTAAGCTCTAGTAGACATAAGGTAAGAGCATAGAAGGAGGAGGAAGGTAAGACCCAGTGGTCTTCCATCTTAGCCAAGTGGAGAGAAGGAGGAAGGGAACATTGGTAAAAGATTTGATGAAAAGAATTTCCTTCACACTTGATCTTTTCAGGTGGAATCTTGGACTGTAGGGGTAAAAAGGCTAATAAGCTTTAACTGTCCTATACAATGCTTAATTTCAGCTATCTATACATATTTATACTCCAATAATTTGCTTTCACAAATTACCATTTTTTTTTTGCAAGGCAATGGGGTTAAGTGGCTTGCCCAAGGCCACACAGCTAGGTGATTATTAAGTGTCTGAGGCTGGATTTGAACTCAGATACTCCTGACTCCAAGGCTGGTGCTCTATCCACTACACCACCTAGCTGCCCCCCATTTTGTATCTTTTTGACACAACTAGAGTCTTAAGCATGCAGATCTCATTGTTTTTTCTTTAGATAGTTTCATTTCAATCATTTTAGAATATTGTTTCTTTGATCTTGAGTAAAACCATTTTGACATTTGAATCAAGGAATGTGTCAAACAGCAATATAAGATTGTTTTTGTCATACAAATATTAAAAAAGAAAAATAATTATAATAATACATTTATGACAGTGTGACCAAGGAATCCAAAAATAGAACTATATCAAGATTTAAAGTTCCATTGGTTATCCTAGTGGAGTTTTAATAAGAGTAGTCTAAAATGAGTAGATAAATTCTACATCTATTCAGCTTTACCAGATAATGAGATAAATACTTTTCAAATTTTTGGAAAGAAATTTAAAATTCTTAACAAGAGAGAGAGAGGGAGAGAGAGAGAGAGAGTGAGAGAGAGAGAGAGAGAGAGAGAGAGAGAGAGAGAGACCATTTCCATACACACAACATAGACAGAAAAAGAGAATTCTATATGAAAGTGAATTTTGCTTTTTTAAAAATAATATTTTTAATACTTATACTTTCCAATTAAACTATCTTCTATTTTCCACCTGTGTATTTAAATAATGTTATAATGGCCCTCTTTCAGGGGCCTTTTTTTTTAGTTTTTTTTTGCAAGACAAATGGAGTTAAGTGGATTGCACAAGGCCACACAGTTAGGTAATTATTAAGTGTCAGAGGCTGGATTTGAACTCAGGTACTCCTGACTCTAGGGCCTGTGCTCTATCCACTTCACCATCTAGCCACCCCCAGGGGTCATTTTTGGCTAAAACTTCTCTCTCCCTATCTATTCTTAATTTTCCTCCTTAAATTAAAGACTGAAGAATCCTTGAAACAAATAAACATAATAAAACAAAATGAATCTATAATGAGGTTATCTCCCAAAATTTTTTCTTTATGCAGCTAGGAGGTTGTCATGTCTGGGGACATGACTGGTCATTGCATCAATCAGAATTCTTAAATTTTACAAAGATTTTTTTTATTTTATTACAATTTTGCTGTCCTTGAATTAGTCAGTTATAGAACAAGCATTTATTTATTTTTTTCACTTAAAAAAATTTATTTATTTATTTTGAATTTTACAATTTATCTCCTAATCTGGATTCCCCCCCTCCACCCCCCCCCAGGATACAGTCTGTTAGTCTTTGCATTGTTTCCATAGTATGTATTGATCTAAGTTGAATGTGATGAGAGTGAAATCATATCCTTAAGGAAAAAGAATAAAGTATAAGAGCAAAATTACATAATAACATAAGTTTTTTTTTAAATTAAAGGTAATGGTCTTTGTTTAAACTCCACAGTTCTTTCTCTGTATACAGATGGCATTCTCCATTGCAGATACCCCCAAATGTGCCTGATTGTGACACTGATGAAATGAGCAAGTCCATTAAGAAAACACATCTTAGATGCCTATTGCTGTTCACTAACTGCTGACCCTCAGGTCCCTATGGCTGCACATTATTTTCTGGCTAGAGTCTGTGTCTGTGCCTTCTTCCTCCTGCCTGCACCAACTACCACCCTCTGGGCAAAGGCAGAACTGCTTCCAGGAGGACCTGAGGTCTTCTGCTCTCTTCTGGAACAGTGTTGTCTCAGATTTAAGGATTACTGCATTGTCCCTGTGGGTCCTGACTCCACTCTCCTATGCAGTGGCTTACTCTAGACCTGTGCTATCATTGTCTTCCCATATTCTGCCCTCCTTTGCTAAGGCCAGAGTAGCAAACTACTTTGTCACCCTTCTTGGCTGGTCTGCCACAGTTCTTGAGGTGGAACTCCAACTCTAGTGATCCTATCAAGATTTGATTACTCCTCTTTTTATGGTTATTCTCTTCAAAGTAAGGACATCTTTGCTTGGGACAGTCAGCCTTGGCTGCAGAATCTTGAGAGACTCACAAAGCTGCTGTCAAGATTAGGAATATTCGGGGCGGCTAGGTGGCGCAGTGGGTGGAGCACCGGCCCTGGAGTCAGGAGTACCTGAGTTCAAATATGCCCTCAGACACTTAATGATTACCTAGCTGTGTGGCCTTGGGCAAGCCACTTAACCCCACTGCCTTGCAAAAACTAAAAAAAAAAAAAATACATTCAACTCAGAATTTCCCAATCTATGCTGAAGGAAAGACTTTCATAAAGCATCACCAAAAGTAACAAAGCCAGAGACTTCTTTCTCTAGGGATGGAGATGCAGTATCTCTGTCTATCCTCAGCTAACAAAGTAGGATACAATTGGCATGTCAGTTTATATCCCTAATTGCAGAAATGTCTTTGGAGAATCCTTTCAAAAGTCTCCAGCAATGGCTTACACCAAAGAAGCACAACAAAGTCCATGTGGCAAGTTCTAATTGGTTTCACACATGCCAAAGTAAAAAATAAAATTCAAATAATTCCTGGGTATAGTTGTTAGACATCTCTAACAAAGGAATCTGGCTTGTTTTGCATTCTCTTACTTTTGATCTTCCTTAAACCATACTGGCTTTAATGATTATAAGATCAAGGACTGCTGCATTTCCAAAAAAAAAAAAAACAAAACAAAAAACAAACGATTCAAATCAAAACAATTCTTTTTCCATGAATGGAAAACACACAAATGAGATTCCCTTAGAGATGAACTTCTTGAAGTAACAATTTGGTGATGAATGATTGTTGTTTGTCTTTCATTCTTGAAGAAGATCATTGCATTAGGGAGGTGATGCCATGGCATGTAGGTGAACTAGATTTAAGTGAGGGGCACAGTCACCAACCTCATTTTCTTCTCCAGAGCTATCTAGGTTCAGTGTTCAGGATAAGGACAACTGGAGATGACCCTGATTGCAGGGGGGGATCGTGGACTTTTTAAACTAAGGTTTTTAACCAGTCTCAGTTTGACTGAGGCAATGATATTCAGTGATTAAGGCTTGGTAGGAAAGAGATGAAGTAAAGTTTTTATTATCAATTTAAAGACATCCTGTCCTGATACATACACCTGGGTGAATCTTTCAGATCCTGAAATGTAATCTCTTTTCACTTGAGTTTCTACCAGTTTAGTTGAGGGGTTCTGTAAAAGACCCATTCAGTAAAAGACCTATAGACCCATAATTTTAGGTCTGCTCTGACAGGTCTCCCTAAATAGATGGCTGCTAGTTATGTAGTTTTCACACTATGGACTATGAGCTTATGAGTATTTGGAAAATTGGTAGAATTTAATTTTAAGAAGTCTGCCCTCCAAAGGCTGCTTCCATTGAAAGGTTCTTGGGTTCCAAAAGAATTAAGTTTTTGTAGTTTACTCTTGATTGGGTTGACTCCAAGACTGAGGACCCTGAGGGGGAGCCTTTTCCTAGAGCTCCTTGAAACAATCAAGTGGGAATCGGAATGAGCTCTCCTCCCTTCAAGGGAATATCCTACAATTGAGATCAGGAAAAATAAAGATTGGGAATGAGATCTGTGTCCTACAAGGAGGAGATCTCCAAATTAAAGAAAGAGAAAGAAGAAGCTGAAAGTCAGGTTAAAAACTTTACAAAGAGATGTAAAAGAACTTAAAGAGGCACTGAAATAAATTTCTAACTCCTTCTCTGCCTTTAGACCAGAGGTCTGCAAGATAATTTGGTCTGGTGCTGCCATAGCAACCTCAGGCAGGACTTCCTAATGTGGTTTGAATCAAATTAAAATATAACTGTGAAATATTTAACAAAACAAAACAAATTTAATAGAACATAGTTAATGTTAATATGTTGTTTTATAATTCAATATGCAGCCCTCAGGGATGCTTATAAATGGTTTAGTAATGCTGTTTCAATATGAGCTTGCCATACTGCTCACAGGTAGTTGGTCCTTCTCAGACCAGATGGATTTCACAATGCCATGTGAATCACTATACCCTGTTTACTGCCATGATTTGCCTATTATTGATATATGTGTGTATACATATATTATACATATATATACATATATATATATATATATATATATAATAAATTCAAAGTGTCACTTTCAAAATGGAATTTTCTCCTTTGGAACTTTCTTCTTTTCTCTTTTTCTTAACAGACTTTCTTTTAAATGCTTCCATTATCCTATTGTCTTTCATTATTTTTTTTAAGCAACACTTAAACTCAATATATCCCAAACTGACTTAATTACTTTCCCCAAAAAGACTTTCCCCCTTCTGATTTCCTATCCAGGCAATTTCCAAATCCAATCTGTGCCAAGTCCTGCTAATTTAATTACCACACATCCCTTCTTTCCTCTGACCTTGCCAGAGTCCTGATTCATCTCTGTGTCTGGGTTATTGCAGTAATGCTTTGGGTCATTCTCACTATTTCAATTCTCTCCTACTTTAGTACATTCTCCATTTAAATTACCTTCTTAATAAGTTCCAGTTTCTTTCTATCATCTTCAGGATCAAATATAAAAGCTTTGGCATTCAAAGCCTTTCACAACCTGGATTCCTACCTTTTCAGTCTTCTTTACATCTATTTCATTGCCATCCATGTACTTTTGTCTTCTTTGTTATTTCTTGGACAAAACAATCCAACTCCTTATATGCATTTTTACTAATTATTGACCATACTTAGAATGCTTCCTTTGTATCCCAACTAAAATTTCACCTTCTGTAAGAAAACTTTCCCAACCTCCATTAATCTATGTCTTTACCTCTGCTGATTATTTCCAATTTGACCTGCATATAACATACTTGTTTGCCTTTCCTTTTTTCCTTAATTCCTAACATAAAATAGTTATGTAATAAATGCTTTATCAATTGAATGTTTAGCTCCATCTGAGGAGCTAGTCCTTCCCTGTTTTAAATCTACCATCTTAAATTACAAATAAGAGAATCAGAAGCCTTTTTTATTTTTTTTTTTTGCAAGGCAAGTGGGGTTAAGTGGCTTGCCTAAGGCCACACAGCTAGATAATCATTGAGTGTCTGAGGTTGGATTTGAACCCAGTTACTCCTGACTCCAAGGCCGGTGCTTTATCCACTGCACCACCTAGCTACCCTGAATCAGGAGCCTTTTAACAAGCAAAGTCAAGCAAATCCCTATTTTGCATAAGGAAAATGTATGGATTTGTTTGTATTGCATATTATGACTATGTGAAACAAAGTCATAACTTCCTCTGTCTGAAAATATGTGTCTCATTTCTGTACCTTGAGTCTATAACTTCTGTCAGGAGATTGGTTGTATAGCCTGGGCATGGAATAGAACTCATCTTGCTCTCTGGGATGATTAATTCACTTCATCATGAACCCATGATGGCAAGTGGAGGTTGTAGAAGGGATATATCATGTAGCTATGACTTGCAACCCTCTCAGGATCTTGGGGTCATCCTAGAGTAGAGGAGATGTCTTTTTACTACTTGCCACTATATATAGCTGGAGTTCCTAACAGTCTGCCTCCCATTTACACAAAATCAAATTGCATGATATCAATATTTAAACATTAGACATTTACTAAATAAGAAAACAATATTTATAGCATTTATTCAATAGAAAACAAAATCAGTAGCAATAGTTATTTTAATAGAAGACAAAAGCAAGAAAAATTAAAACATCACCTTTTATTTACCCATGTATCTGAGTCACACTTTCCTCCAATATACTCAAAGTCAATGTGGGAGGATGACACTGAATTATCATTCCATAAGGGGACAATGTCCTTATAGAAACACAGAAGGGCCACTCTGGATCACAGTTATTCTTTTTGTTTGTTTTGTTTTTGCAAGGAAATGGGGTTAAATGACTTGCCCAAGGTCATCAGCTAGGTAATTGTTAACTGTTTTGAGGTCAAATTTGAACTCAGGGCCTCGGGATTCCAGGGCTAGTGCTCTATCCACTGCACCACCTAGCTGCTCCTGGATTTCAGTTCTTAATGTCATTAGTCTCATCAGGAACATTCTATATTACAAATCTACTTCTCTGCTGATTATTCCTCCTCTGGTGAAAGGTTATAGATCTCCTTAATGAGCAAAGCCATTTATTTTTCTTTCAAATTGAAGAAGCAATAACAAACTTTCTTTATTCATATATACCCTTTTTTTTTGTTTGTTTTTTTGCAAGGCAAATGGGGTTAAGTTGCTTGCCCAAGGCCACACAGCTAGGTAATTATTAAATGTCTGAGACTGTATTTGAACCCAGGTACTCCTTACTCCAGGGCCAGTGCTTTATCCACTGCACCACCTAGCCGCCCCATATATAACCTTAACAAAGTATTGAGAAACGTGTTATTCTTTTTCAGTATTAAGAAATTCCTAGAGAACTTAAGCCAGAAAACAGCCAAGCTCCTTAGATATGCAAATAGAAGTGATTTCTGTTCTATTCAATCAGCACTAATCCTCTTCTTTCCATTAGCTATAATGCCAGCTCTTGGTTTTAAACATATGCTAATTTACCATGCTAAGGAAGATCTATTTATTAACATGATTCTTTTTCTTTTTATTAAAAAAAATCATTCTATTTCATCAAAAGTTTTTCTGTATCTATTAAGCTAATCATTCAAGTTTCCTTTTTTTAAAACCATGATCCATTTAAAGACAGTCTTTATCATTTTACTCATTCGAATAAACTTACTCTCATGTTGCAAATTTTTTTCAATTGAAATTTTATTTTATTTTCGCAATTATATGGAAAAGTAGTTTTTCAACATTTATTCATTTGTAAATTTATGAATTCCACATTTTTCTACCACCCTCCCTTCCCTTCATCCTCCCCATGGTGTCAAACATCCTGGTTAAAAAAAAATTGTTTAATTTATTTCTATATTAGTGATGCTGTGAAAGAGGAACCAGAACTAAAGGGAAAGAAAAAATTATTAGAAAGTAAGGAAAAACATAAAAGTTTTTTGAAAAAGTAAACATATGCTTTACTCTGCACCCAGATTCCAGAGGTTTTATTTTTCCCTCCCACTCTGGATGTGAATGGCAGGCTCTCAGTATTGTCCTTGATCTCTGATCTGCTGGGAGGAGTTGCATACATCACAGTTGATCGTCTCACAATTTTGTTACTAATGTGTGCAATAGTCTCTTGATTCTGCTCACTTCAATCAGCATCAGTTCATTCAAGTCTTTCCCTGCTTCTCTAAAGTCTGGTCACATATATATATATATATATATATATATATATATATATAATTTTTTTTTTTTTTGCAAGGCAATGGGGCTAAGTGGCTTGCCCATGGTCACACAGCTAGGTAATTATTAAATATCTGAAGCTGGATTTGAACTCAGATCCTCCTCGCTCTAGGGTCAGTGCTCTATCCACCGACCACTCAAGAGTTCTTATAGAACAATAGTAATCCATAAAATTCAAACACCATAACTTGTTCATTCATTCCCCAATTGATGGGCATCCCTTCAATTTATAATTCTTTGCCTCTACAAAAAAGTTGTTATTAATATTTTTGAACATGAGACTTTTCCCATTTTTTTATATCTTTGAAATATAGACCAAGAATTGGTGATGTTTGTCCTTCATTTTTGAAGAAGGCCATGATGTTAGAGAGGTGATTCCATGACATGGCCGTGAATTAGATTTCAGTGAGCTGGGTGCTGTGCTAAGTCAACAACTTCACTTTCTCCTCCAGAGCCAGCTGGTCCTGAATCAGGACTGAAGAGAGCTCAGTTTGATGCCCTGACCTGAAGGAGGACAAGAGTTCAAATCCTGCCTCAGACACTTACTAGCTGTTTGACCTTGGGCAAAACACTGATTGCAAAGTATTGGTATTGCTGATTCAAAGAGTATGAACAGTTTTGTTGCTCTTTGGGCATAGTCCTAGATTGTTCTCTGGAATGGCTGAATCAGTTCCCAAATTCACCAACAATGCATTAATGTCCCAATTTTCTCACATTCTCTCCAAAACTGATCATTTTCCTTTTTTTTTCATCTTAACCAATCTGATACATGTGAGTTAGTATCTCACCATTGCTTGGGTATTTTTCTTATCAAGAATGATTTGAAGTATTTTTTTCATGACTATAAATGCTTTAATTTCTTCATCTGAAAACTGTCCGTTCATAACCTTTTCCCCCATTTATCATTTGGGGAATGACTTCTTGTCTTATTAATTTGACTCAGTTTTCTATATATTTTAGAAATGGGTTCTTCATCAGAAACACAAGCTGTGAAAATGGTTTCCTAATTTTCTGCATTCCTTTTAATCTTGACTGCCTTAGTTTTATTTATGCAAAAACTTTTTATAATGTTCTCTATTTCTTGTTTGGTCATAAACTTCTCCCCTCTTCATAGATCCAGCAGATAGGGTATTTTTAATTCTCTTAATTGTGGTTTGTCTTTCAACCTTATTTTATTAAAGGTATGAGATGTGGGTCTATGCCTAGTTTTTGCCATACTGTTTTCCAGTTTTCCCAAGCTAGTCTCTTTTCTCCTGGTATACATATAACCTGATCATGATACACAATCTTTTTGTTATGTTGCTGTTGTCTTTTTTGCTAATAATTTAACATTTTGTGTTAACAATCTTTATGTTTTTTTCCTCCCTAGTTTAGATTTCAAGAGTTTTATAGAAAGAATTTAGTAGATTCCATTCTGTTCTTGTCTTTTTAGAGTTTATGTAACACTAAAATTATTTTTCTATGAATATTTAAAAAATTAATTTATAAAACAAACTAATTCTGAAGGTTTTGTCTTTAGGGTTTCATTTATGGTTTGTCAATTCTTTTCTTTTTTTTTTTGAGGTTGGGTTGTTTAAATTCCTTTTTTTATTTGGTTATTCTGGGTATTTTATAATTGTACAAATATTTATTTCATTTAAGTGATCAGTCCTGTTAATATACACTTGGGCAAAACAATTTCTAATATCTAATAACTTTATGTCTTCTGCCTTTGTTAATTCTTTTTTTTCCTTTTAGATATAGGGGCTTTATTTTTCTCTCTTTTAATAATCAGATTAGCTAGTGGTTTATCTATTCTTCACCTCTCCATCTAAAAAAAATCTTTGCTTTCTTGATCAATTCATTTTATTTTGCTTTCAATTTTGTTAATCCATGATTAGTATGGAGGAATAATAACCTATGAAATGTGAGAAAATCTTGGCTCCTCTAGAAGGTTGGCTTATTCTAGGAGGAATCCAGGTTCTATGTGAATCCAGTCAAGTTTCTTTCTTTTTTTTTTTTTGGAGGGGAATAAAAATAGAGGGAGCCTGGGCAATTAATGACATTTGAGAAAGTCATCTTTCCAACAATTGATCTTCTTGTGAGATATAACCCAAAACGGCCTAAGATCAGAGAATTTAGAACTAGAAGGGATTTTAAAGATTCTGTATATAAGAACCCCTTCAATTTGCAGATGAGGAAACTGAGGTAGGAGGAAATTCAGGGTCTTGCTATTAAGTGGTAGTGTTGCTGGGGATTGGTGTCATCATTTTAAGATTAAGAAGCGAAGGAATTAACAAAGAGCCTTGGAGTTTTAGACCTGCTCAGTATTTATTATACAAGCCTGAAAAATTTAGATTAAAAACTTTTCTCCTCCTGGAAAGTCAATAAGTAACTTGAGGACAGGTTCAAAAGCAAGGGACTAGGCCAGGTGCCTGAGGGAAAAACTGAAAAGAGGGAAAAGGAGAGAGACAGCCAAAAAATGTGTGTGTGTGTGTGTGTGTGTGGGGGGGCGTTGATAGTTAACTGCCAATAGGAACTTGATTGTGCAATAAATTTAAATGGAGGAAATCTCAAAGGAATGGAGTTTGCTAAGTGGTTGGTAAGTAAGTCACAAGTATTGTGAATCCTCCTCTATCAGTACGTGTAGTGTTGGTTGTGGGCAGGAACATAGTCATGAAGTTGCCGCAGAGAGAAGCAGGAGATACAATGTTACATATGGACAACAGATTTCTGTGAGGTAAGGGCCATTCCCAGTCGTCCTGATCCACAACTGGCCACTGGACCCAAATGGCTCCGGAAGAGAAAGTGAGGCTGGTAACTTTGCACAGGCCTTCCATACCTAAACCCAATTCACACGCATCTCATGGCATCCTCTCCCTGATGTCATGATCCACTTCGAGAACGAAGGACAAACAATAATGAATGAGAGTGGATGGAAGGGGAGTTCGTTACCTATGCAATGTAAATCTTACGTGGAAGGCGCAGCTGCAAAACAAGAGATTGAAGGAGAGTTATATTGCGGGACTATTAGAGCGTGATGGCAAAAGAAATTGCTTTCAATTTATCGCGTGAGGTAAAAAACTACCCTCCCACAAGAAAAGACCCCCCCCGAGCTCCAATCGGGACTTGAGTCTTCCACCAGTATTTCATGTTTAACCAATTGGCACTCAGGAGGTAACTACTCCCGCGCGTCTTTCAAAGGCCGAGGGGGAACCAATGAGCGGTTGGAGGCGGAGCCTAATGTGAGAGCGGGGAGGTAAAATAAAGCAGGGGCATCTGATTGGCTGTCTGGACACGCGCTTTCCCCGCCTCACAGTAGGAAGGTACCAATGAGCTCTAGGAAAGCGGGAGAAGGCGGACCGTCCGAGAAAAAGAGCTGAAGCTACGCGCTTGACGTCGGGCTCCCGGCAGCCTCGCTGTGAGGGTGATGAAGGTGGTGAGTCTGGCCGCTGCGGGGCGGGGATCCGACGAACCCTTCCCGGCTTGGCTGACCGGCCGCCGGGGCACTGCTCGGGTCCGGGAAGCCGGGCTTAGCGGCTCCGCTGAGGGGTCGGGGTGGGCGTGGGGGGGCAGGCAGGAGAGGGCCCTTGGGCCGCAGCTCTCCTTCGGACCTAACACCAAGCTGTTTGCTCGTCCTGCGGCCAGCTCGGCCGAGGACTGGACCCGGGCCCCCGGGGGAGACGGTCTTTGGGGTCGAGGCCCGGGGCTCCCGGGATGGTTAGGGTTAGGAGTGAGGCCGCATGAGGGGCGGGGCCCAGGGAGGGGGAACAGCCTGCCCTCATCTGCGCGGAAGGGTGGGCTCTGGGACTTACAGCCGTAGTTGAGGATCTGTTTCACTTAAGCCTTTAAAAGTTATCTTTGAGAAATCCTACCCTGGAGACCACTGAGGGGCAGGGGTCTGAGCGACCCGAATCTCCGAGTGCGGCTTGAGGGCTCAGTTTAACAGCCATTTGTGATACCTGGAGAGTGATGATGCCCAGTCAGCTACCCTGGAGAGGGCCGCCCAAGTCTATGCCTAGAATACCCTCCTCGGGCACAGTTGCCTTATTTTCAGTTTATCTTACTTTTAAGGATATCTGATCAATAACATCTAAGCAATAATTTTTACGCTGGAAGAAAGATCCTGCTAGAGTTGCGAACCTCTTTGTAAGTGCCATACACTTATCCCTTTGGTATGAATCGTTTCTTTTGAAGCCCAGTACAATGCAGACCAGCGAGTTTGACTCATCAGATGAAGAGCCAGTTGAAAATGAACAGACCCCATTTCAGGTATCATGGTAAGTTATTATATGTGATTAAAGAAAAGCCTATATTTTGTTAAGAACATCCTGTTAAGATTTTGACAGGTGACTTAGCATACAGTAGAAAGAATGAGGGGCTTGGATTCAGTAGACCTCTTTCTCTGACCATAAGCAGAGGAAGCATTTCATTTCCTTATCCAAAAATTTCACAATACCTTTCTAAAACTTTTTTGAGGGTCAAATGAGAATGTGTAAAATACATTGCAATCCTTAAAAACACTAACTATAAATTATTACGAACACTTTGGAAGTATAAGGGAAGGAGCAGAGGAAAAACTAATTATTCTTATCTTGGTTTTGATTATTCAACCATTAGAGATTTTAGCTGAAATAGAAGAACCTGAAAATTGCCAATTTATCCTAACAATCCGCCCTATTCTGATGCTTTATTCTGGGATAGAAGACTGGGTTTTTCCACAGTTATGCCAGTTGAAATAAACTCTGTAAGATCCCAAACCATAATGGAAATTTCAAGCGCAAGCCCAACAGTACACTGGGCTAATAACTGCTGAGATGAGCCAAGGCACCTTAAGACTAGCTTTGTAGATGGAGGGTGTTCTCTGTCTGGGAGAAAAGTATACATTTGACATAAAATTCTAGTTCTTTCAGTTCTTCCACATTCTATGTATTATTCAGTCAGGACTAGTGGTTGGCAAGGGTAAGAGTCACCAGAAAATTTTGCTATCTGTGGCATATGGGTATTTATTTTTGTGATAGATCCTTAATTGATAGCATCCCCCAGCAGAGTGTAGAATTGAAGTCATAGTTGTACTAATTGTGTATGATAAATTATGTATTAGAAATTCATGTTATCCAATTTTTTTTTTTTTAGATTTTTCAAGGCAATGGGGTTAAGTGGCTTGCCCAAGGCTAGGTAATTATTAAGTGTCTGAGGTCGGATTTGAACCCAGGTACTCCTGATTCAAAGGCCGGTGCTCTATTCACTGCGCCACCTAGCTGCCCCAATGTTATCCAATTTTAACTTAGCCTTCAGTGTAGTTAGGATGATCTTTTATTTCATCCATTTCCCTCATTTTCCTCACACAGCACCTTCTCTTCCCTCTTCAAGCCTTCCCTGTCTTACTCTCTCCCCACTCTCTGATCTAAAGAACTCAATTATTTTATTGAAACAATTGAGGCTATTCTTTTCATTTCAAAATCACTTCACACCCAACTCCTACCCTCTTTTTTTTGCCTAGTATCTCACACAAAAAAAATACTTTTCTTGCCAAGGTCTTCACCTGTATTTGAATCCATTCTCTTCTCTAAGTATATTGCAGCCTCTTTAAGCTCTTCTTCCTTCAAACTTTGACCTCTTCCTTTCTATTGATTCCTTCCTTGATACATTCAGACATACTCTTAAGGCTCCCCAATCCTTAAGAAACCTTCTCTAGACCCTCATGCTATCATTCTATATCTCTTCTCCCTTTATCAGCCTTTGAAAAGACTGTCTCTACTCACCACTTCCATTTCTTCTTCACTTCTTAACATTTTTTTTTATGTTTTTGCAAGGCAAATGGGGTTAAGTGGGCTGCCCAAGGCCACAGGGCTAGGTAATTATTAAGTGTCTGAGGTCGGATTTGAACCCAGGTACTCCTGACTCCAGGGCTGGTACTCTATCCACTTTGCCACCTAGCCGCCCCACTTCTTAACCTCTTCATTCTACTGACACTGTTCTCTTCAAGGCTTCCAGTAATCTCTCCATTTCAAAACTGATGGAGTTTTTTCAGTCCTAATTTTTCTTGACTTTTCTGTTGTATCTGATACTGTTGACCTTTTTTTACCCTGGAAATCCTGTTTTCTTTGGAGTTTCCCTCCATCACTTTCCTGTTTCTTCTATTTGTTTGAAAGTTCCTTCTTGGTCTCCTTTGCTGGCTCATTATCATACTTCCTAACTGTATATATCATCAAGTTTTGATCCTAGGTCTTCTACCCTCTCTAATCAGATTTCCCCAAAATTTTTTATATGTAGATTAGTCATTATTTTTTCTCCCAAATGCATCCTCTCATAAACTTTCTATTTCTGTGGAAGGCACAAACATTTTTCCAGTCTTCCAGGTTCTTATCCTTGGCATTATCCTAGACTCCTCATTCTCCCTTATCAGTTGCTAAATATCTCCACAACATCTTTTGTAATCAACCTTTTGTGTCCATTTACTAAGCTTTCCCCTTTATTTCATGCCTTTTCACTGCCTCCTAATTGGAATCCCTATCTAAAATATTTTCCTTGCTGCTGTCTATCCTACACATTGCTGCCAAAATAATTTTTCTTAAGTTCAGATCTGATTGTTACTTTCCTACTCATTTAACACCAGGGATTCCTTGTTGTCTCTGGGATAAAATATAAAACTACTCTGTTTAGCTTTTTTTTTTTTTTTTTAGATTTTTCAAGGCAATGGGGTTAAGTGGCTTGCCCAAGGCCACATGGCTAGGTAATTATTAAGTGTCTGAAGTCGGATTTGAACCCAGGTACTCCTGACTCCAAGGCTGGTGCTCTATTCACTGCACCACCTAGCTGCCCCGCTTTTAAAGACCTTTATAATCCATTCCTAATCTTTTTTTTTCAGACTCATTGAAACTCATGTAAAATGCTACTACAGTTTCTATTCAAATTCCTTTCTGATTTCTCACACAAAATACTTCATCATCTATCTAAATCTGCTTTTGTATGGTCCTATACCCCACTATACCTGGGATTCAGAGACTAACAAAGTGCTTAACATATAACAAATGCTTAATAAAGTATGTTGATAGAACACAAGTTTCATACTAGGTCCAGGGATACAATTCTTAGGATATAACTGAAACCTAAACAACAACAAAATCTTTGTAGACCATGTTTCAAGTAGTAAATACAGTAAAGAAGAGATTCTATATTGAAATCTATATAAATACCAAATTTTACTAAATAGTGCTTTGATATTAATAGTTACATCTATTACAACTATCAATCCCACTTTACTTGTGAAAGCTCCATGGCAGTTTGGCGTACTTTTTACTTGTAGACATGGAAGTTAAAAAAAAGTTGATCTTCTCTTGACTTATACTCAAATAAATTAACTGTAACTCCTAGTAGCATCTTCAAATATCCTAACCATCTAAAACAAATGTTACTTCACTTCCTATCCACAAAACAAAATATAGCCCCAAAAGCCAGGAACTAAAAAGAGATTGGTACATTAATTACATCTCTCATTTCCTTCCTTGATCTTTAGTTTTTTCTTGCTAGTTTGCTATGGACAGGCAGTATATTAGTTGCTAATGATAACTACAAGCCCATATCCTATACATCAAAGAGAATGGAATTTTCAGGTATTAAAAATAAGAAAATTGATAAATGCTTGCTGTACATTTAAATGTTTTCTGCTGTTTATAAAAGGTATAAATTATTAGACATAAGACTAATTTTGAAAAAATGCTTTAAACAGTATAGAACATTTAATTACTCTAGATGATGGATTATTTCTATTACAATCAGAACACTCTAATGTCTAAATTTAAATTTTAAATATTTTTTAACAATTTTTATTCCTTTTTTAGGTTACCCTTATCCCTTGTGAATTGTTCTCAGTTTCTAGGTTTATGTTCTCTTCCAGGTAGGTAACTGCAGTTAGATTTCTGTTGATATCATTAAAGTAATTTTCCATTATTAGTTAATCTCAATTGATTATTCATCATAGCAAACCCTGGGAGAATTATAGGGGGATAATGAGAGACTATATATACATGTATTCCTTAGCCCTCCCATTTCTAGAGTTACATAGTTCTATAAAGCCTTGGAAAAGTTGATGTTGATTTAAAAAAAGCTACAATTGTATCACAGAGGACACAAGAGTAGGAAGTTGATGTTCTTTTCAGGCTGGGATGAGCAGCTGTTTGCCATGCTTATTTTTAAGTTGGTTTTTTTTTTTAGGTTTTTTGCAAGGCAGTGGGGTTAAATGGCTTTCCCAAGGCCACACAGCTAGATAATTAAGTGTCTGAGGTCGGATTTGAACTCAGGTAATCCTGACTCCAGGGCCAGTGCTCTAGCCACTGCCCTACCTAGCTGCCCCAGCAGTGTGCTTATTTTTAAGAGTATTTGTCTTGTTCTCAAGGAGTTTATGGAATAGTAGAGAAACTTAGACAAAACTTATGGAAATTGCTATTTAAAAGGATTATTGGAAAACTCTTGGAATTTCACAGGTTATATTAGATCATTTCAGTCCTAAAAAAAAGGTTTAAAAATACTGATTTGAGTTTTAAAAAGATGCTCTTGGATTTTTTTTAAATTTAAGCTACATGGAATTAAAAAAAGACCAACTAATTTTTAGAAAGTTCATGACCAATGTGGATGGCAAATTATTCCAGTAGAATTGTATCATATTAATGATAATTTAAATGTAAACTAAAACATGAATCTTTCCCTTCTACTGGTTTCCTCTAAGGTGTCCTCACCTCTTTTTATCACAGCCTCTTGTTATAACATTGATATAACATAGAAGAACTCTGGATTTGAAGTTAGGGGAGATTTTGAATTAGAATTATAAATCTGTTATTTTCTACTTCTTGGGCAAGCCATAGCCTTTTATGGCCTTAGTTTCTTTATCTATTAAATGAAGCCATTGGACTAGATGGTTTTTAAGGTTTCTCTGAGCTCTAAAACCTATGATCATTATTTTTCATGACTTTTACTACCTCAATCCAGCCTTTCCCCTACATGTTTTTTGATTCCCTTTGGTCTTAAATCACTTAATCCACTTTGTCTTTCATCTAGACCAGTGGTCTCCAAACTTTAGGGCACAATCCTAGCAAAAAAACCTTTTTTTGAACATGAATCCCATATATATATATATATATATATATATATATATATATATATATATATTTCAATAATATTTTAGTAATTGTATAGCTTATAATACAAAAATAGCTACTTTAATAGCTACATAAAAATGAAATGTTCTGAAATTTTTTTTTGGTCTAAAAATGTTTTGCTTTCCTGAAATAGTATTAATAATGGTATTTTTATTGAATAAAGCCTTTTTTTTAAAATTTTTTTAAATTCTGGTTTAAGACCGAACAAGAAGTGTCAGATATTGTGCTAAATATCTCTGAAGATAGAAAGGATGATAAAAGATGAGGAGCTCACATTCTAATGGGAAAGATATGAAAATCCCTCCGTAAATTAGAGGTAATCTCAGAGGAAAAGGCATTATCATTTAGGGAAAACATGAATATGACAGAGGATAGGGTATCCCCTATCTTTTTATACAGTAACATCTCACTTGTCCATTGGACTCCTTCCAGTGTCACATATTTGAAATTTGAGAGAAAGGGAGCCTGGGAAACAAGGAATTGTAGGTGAGGAGAGGGAACGTTCCAATTAAGGCGGACAAGGTAGTGAATAGATTGGGCTTTGGAATGTCATATTTGGGATATAGAATGTCATATTTGAGGAACAGTACAGAAGCAAGGAGACCAGTGTCACTGGATTGTAGAGTACATGGAGGAAAGTATGGTATTGGAAAGGTAGGAAGGCGTCAGGTAAGGCAAACAAAATTTCATATTTCATCTGGGAAGTAATAGCCATGGGAGTTCATTGAATTCAGAGGGTATGGGAGGACATGGTTTTAGACTTAAAAAAATAATTTTGTGAACTGAGTGGAAGATGGAGAGAGTAGTAGGGTGTGAAGGGGAAAAGATTAGGAGTGAAGTGAGGAATTTAGCTTGATAACAGGTAAATAGGGGAAGTACAGCTTTGTGTTGTAGGCAGAACCTGAGAAGGATGTAATATAATATAGCCCAGTTTTCCTATTCACAGTTGGTTAGCCCCTGGATTATACCATTGAGGTTGTGGAGTAATCCCTTTGGAGACAAATGATCTAACTACTGAACATTCTTGCAGAGATTCATTTTACATATATAAATGTATATTGTGTGTATGTATGTAATATATATATGTACATCAGACACACATAGTAGTAGTTTGTTGTCCTTACCTCAAATTCTCCCATGTCTTTCAATTGACCCATAATAATCTGATCCCTTTTTATCTGCCCATTTTGAACCACCCACTGAAGCCAGTCTCATCATTACATTTCCAAATGCATTGACTTATTTTTAAGAAAGTACTATTTAAAGCCTAAAGCTATGAGTTTATTTGGAGGAACATGACATGAAGGAACAGATCTATTGAAAGTAATCCTTTAAGTAGTGTTTCCCTTTCATTACTTTTATATATCTATGTATATAGCTATCTATAAAGACCTTTTAAAATGAGCAATGCTGAAGATTTTACTTGTGTTAATTTACCTTTTGATTTTTTAAACCAACACTGTCTATGATCACTGGAACTCACTTTTTCCATTTGCCTTATTACTGTAGGTTGTAAATTTAAAGATGTTAGGAGAAATCTCCAAAAGGATGTGGGTAAGTGTTATTTAATATACTATTCCATTCCACATGCAGAATATTTAAATATGAAGAGGAAAACTGCATTGTTGTAGTGTTTTCTCCTGTCTTTGCATAAAAATTATTTCCTCATGGCCGATTCTTTAACAGCAGCTGTTAAGATTTTTATGAGTCAAACAACTGGCATTTAGGGAATGGGGTTCTCATCAAAGATTTAACATTGTGTACACTCTTGACACAGTTTCTTTTCTTTGATGTGGCATTTTTTTATTATCGTTTTAAACTACTTTTCATGGTAAAATGTACTAAAATAGAATAATGAAAAACTATACTTTCTTTGTTTTTGAACTTGAACAATATTTTTCATAGACATTATGGTAACAAAAATGAAGCACTAAAAGTGAAACACAGACTAGAAGTGTCCAGAGGGTGGCCTGCTAACATTATAAAGCATTTACTAGATGTCAGGCTGAGGGACCACTCATTCTGTAATCCATTTGTAATTCTTTGTAAATAGCACTCCATATCCTGTTTCTGTACTGTTTCACTGGCCATCTCCCATGCCCTTCCTCATATTCACCTCTTTGCTTTGCTTCCTTCAAAACAACCTTCTGCAGAAATCTTTCTGGTACCCCTAGATACTAGTATCTTTCCCTCTGAAATTATCTTAGCATTTATTCCTTATATATCATGTATATACCTAGTTACTTACATATTGTTTTGCCATGAGAATGAATTCATTGAGAAGAATTGTTTGCCTTTGTCTTTGGAATTTGTCTTGCCTATCTTCCCTATGTTTGACATTTAATATTAGTCTTTTATTTTTCTGGTCTATTGGCAGAAGAACTAAAGAATTATGGTATACAAGATATATTTGTATTCTGTACCAGAGGAGAGCTGTCAAAATATCGAGTACCAAACCTTTTAGACTTCTATCAGCAGCATGGAATCATCATTCACCACCATCCTATCCCAGATGGAGATACCCCTGACATAGATCGATGCTGTGGAATCCTGCAGGAGCTTGCAGTATGTCTTGAAAATAACCGGAAAACCTTAATACAGTATGTCCTACTTTTCTTCATATCATTTATGTATATGCTTCTAGTCAAAATAGATTTCCCATTTCCCATAGGCCAGTCAATAAGCATTTAAGTGCTAGGGATACAAGAAAGGCAAAAGATAGTCCCTGCTCTCAGGGAGCTTGCAGTCTAATGAGAAAGGCAACATTCAGATAACTGTTCAAAAAAGATTATTTACAGGACAAATAGAAAAAAAAATCAGAGGGAAGGCACTAGAATTAAGAGGAATTAGGAAAACTTCCTGTGGAAAGTGGATTTTTAGCTGAGATTGAGACTTGAAGAAAAAAAATAGGTAAGTCAGTAGAATGCCTAGAGCTGAGAGCTATTTCCCTATCATTGGAATGAAGGGTTTAGAGTGTAAGGTATAAGAAACTGGAAAAGAAGGGATGGGGTAAGGAAGGGCGTTTTTTTTTTTGGCAAGGCAAATGGGGTTAAGTGGCTTGCCCAAGGCCACACAGCTAGGTAATTATTAAATGTCTGAGGCCGGATTTGAACCCAGGTACTCCTGACTCCAGGGCTGGTCCTCCATCCACTGTGCCACCTAGCTGCCCCGTGAAGGGAGGTTTTGAAGGGTTTTAAATGCCTAAAAGAATTTTGTATTTGATAATTAGAAGTGATAGGGAGCTATTGAAGTTGAATGGAATCCCTAGACCTGTGCTAGGTTACAACTCAACTAATCATAGTTTCCTTCTGTTTTTGAAGAGTAGGGAAAATATGTAGATTTGGGAAAGCTCTAAAATTTGCCTGGCCACTTTACTCATTCCCTCTGCTTTTGACTTATAGTGAAAATGAAGAATGTGACAGAGGGTAGGCTATCCCCTATCTTTTTATACAGTAACATCTCACTTCTCCACTCAACTCCTTCCAGTGTCACATATTTGCTTATCTCAATGTTAAACTTGTAAGCTGAAAAAAATTAAGTATCAAGAGAATAACATGTAAGTAATCAGTGACAGTAGCAGAAAAGAGGCTGCATATGCTATTATGTGTTTGGTTATTTTACAAACTAGTAAGGAAAGGTATGCTTTTACTGTTTGGCAATGGTTTATTCAGGTTAAGTTGCTTTCTAAAAGATTGTGAGCTGGAACAGGAAAAGAAAGGGAAACGTGTGTGTGTGTGTGTGTGTGTGTGTGTAAATAGTAGATAGTAAAGAGTGGTAGGAATTAATCTTATAGCAATATATATAATGACAGCAGAGCAGAAATTTAAATGCTGCCCATCTCAGAATAGTATTACTGTGCCACATGAAATAAACTGCATATTAGTTAAGCAATTTTTTATTTTTATTTTTTTAGATTTTGAGTTTTACCATTCCCCCCCCCCCCCCCCATTCTTGCTTCCCTCCTCCCACCTCCCACAGAAGGCATTCTGTTAATGTAGTTCTGTAATTCTTGAAAGTTTGGCAAGCTATATTTAACTTTATCTCTGGCCCAGTATGACTTCAAGAGACCAGCAGTACTGCATTGAGTCAGAACTAGCTTCTAGCCTAACTCCATACCTATTTGTTAACCTACAAAATAAAATGATGGGGCTTTCTCTCTAAGATCTTTTCCATCTCTAACATTTCTATTCTTTTGTAAGTCACCAAGCATTTATAGCACTTACCATGTGCTAGACATAGACACTCAGGTTGAACAATCATTTTGCTGGACAGCCTTATCCCTCCACAGCTCAAAATACCGCCAATTGTAGCTGTCCTGGCTAAATGTTATAGCGAGATCAAAAAATTTTGCAAAAGGAATTTCTTCATTCTTCATTACACCTTCATGAGAAAGGGGCAGATTAACAAATGAGATTTATTCAAGAAATCAAATTCCAAGGCATCTCTTTTCCTCTATTCTATACCATCTGCCATTCACTGATACAACTAGAATGTAAGTAATGATAATGTAGTATATATTTTATTTGTTTCTCACAGGTATCTCACATTTGATTTTAGAAGTATTTATCCCTATTTTGCAGAGAAACCAAGACTCAGAACTGTTCAGTGTTTTGAAGAGTTAATATTACATCAGGCCAGAACTGATCTTAGGTTCCTTTCTGATGCTAGATCCAGTGTTATTTTTGCTGAACACTGCTTCTTTTGACCCATGTCATGAGAATCTAAAGAATGCAGGAAAATATATTTTAGAAAGATTTCAACCAAAAAAAAGTAACATTTTGGTGTACTTTTAAAATATTAAATGTTTTTCTAGAATGTTCATACTTGGAATAATTTGTTTTCTTTCATTATTAGCAAAGTTCATTATTACTGTGTATTAATAAATTTGCATTTATTCCACAGGTTTAGGTAGTTTTATGTATCAAAGAAATTGTTGAAATATAATTAATAATTTGTAACATGTTTACCTGTTACTCAAAATTTAGAAATGTAGGTCATTCCTAGAAAGGTAGACTTATTACCCTTTCACAAATACAGTGCAGCCCACACCACTAAACATAACAACAAATGCAATGGGACTGCATGAATGGGTCCTTTTTCCATCTTGGAGATAGTTATCATGAAAAGGGTTGATTTAGACTTTTAAAGATTTGGATCTGGCACCAGTGATATAACTTTGGGCAAGACACAACATCTCTGGGATTTCTTAAAAGAAGGATTTAGATTATCACTAATATCGCTTTTTCAGTTCTGAAATAGTATAACTGATAAGAGTGTTTGCTGTTTTTAAAAAATGCTAAAAAGACAAACAAAAAACCCCAATCCCTCCATGTCTCTCTTTACTTTAGGTACAGATAAAGATCATTCCACAACCTGTACAAATTCCTAAATTTTATTTCCTTTTCAGTTGTTATGGAGGTCTTGGGCGATCTTGTCTGGGTAAGGAAAATTTTTCTTTTTTCCACATTGTTTACATTAAGTAGCCAAATTACTGTTTCTAAACTTGTTACTTCACCAAAATCAAAATTTAGTGTAAATCTGAAAGAACATATTTTAAGTCCTGAACTTCTTATACCCCAAAAGTATGGGAGATTGCATATAAACATGCACCTCCAGGTTTATACCACATGCTTATTAAGATTTTTCTGTATGTAGTCATTATTTTTCCTTCCAAATGCACCATTTTATAAACTTTCTATTTCTGTGGAAGGCACAAACATTTTTCCAGTCTTCCAGGTTTTTATCCTTGGCATTATCCTAGACTCCTCATTCTCCCTCATCAATAAGACTTAGTGCTTAACTACTAAGTCCTAATGGTCATCATACTTTCCTCCCCTCCTATATATATCAAGTATATAGGCTTATTATATAAAAGATATATTTAATACAAAGCTAAATATACTTGGTTCATTTGGGCAAAAAAAAGGTGTCTCTAATTCCAAGTCAGACATAGAAATGAAAAGTGCTAAGAAACTACAACTTTTAATATATCTAATTATATCATAATTCTTTTAAAAGAAATATGATGATATATAGTAAGCCTTAGAGTTGATTTATTAAATTGACCATCTAGGTATGTTTTAAAAAAATTTCACATTTTCTAAATGGTTTCAGTATTGTTAAAATAAATAGAAACACAGCAAATAAAGTTACTTCTGTTTTAATAGTGGTGTTACATGAAATAATCTAAATGTTCTCTACTATCTATCCAATAACAGTATTGTTCACATTTTTTGTACTGTTTTAAAATAGTAGCAGCTTGCCTCCTACTATACTTATCTGATACAGTATCACCACAGCAGGCAATTGACAGCCTTAGAGATTTAAGAGGATCTGGGGCAATACAGACCATAAAGGTAATTATGTTTTTCTTTTTTTAATATTTGGGATGGGATTGAGAGTATTAAAAATATCCAGAACTAATATCTGTGCTTTCAAAAGCACAGATAGACATGTTGAAAGTAAATTTACATTTAAATATACCATTAATGTTTTAAAGAATCAATAAAAGTTCCCATAAAAGAATTAGGAGTATGAACTTTTCAGTTCTTATGCTCTTCAACTCCAATTCTGGGAACGGATCATCTCATCTTTACTGTTGTATACCAGCAGGCTTTAAAAACTTGGGATAAATTTTTTTTTTGCTTATGTCTTTTCTAGCTCCTGATGAACTAAAGATCTTGTTTATGTCATTAGTTTGGTATAATAGATGACTTTTATCAATATTTGAGAGAAATAATAATTATTATTGATTGTTTTTTCATTACCTTATATAATCATCTTGGAGAGGAGTACATTAAATTTTATTTGCTGAGACTTGTTTTATCTTCCTTCAGCCAGTTTGCATGAGGAGGTTGGGGACAGGCAGTATTTGATGCCAAAAGAGCTACTAGACTAGGATTTTTTATCATAAGTATTGACTTGGTCTTCTGCCACCCTTGCTTCAGGCATTGGATTTGGGGAGATGGAAGTTACCTCTTAATACAAAGTTATCTTAATTCTTGATTCCTTCTAGCAGCGTAAATATTAAACTAGATTTGTCTAAGATATTTCAAAATAATTTTAATTTTTCCAGCAATATAATTATCTTCATGATTTCCGAGACAAACTGGCTGCACATCTGTCAACAAGAGATTCAGTATCAAGATCTGTATCTAGATAAGGAACGAACTATCAATTTACTATACATAAGATTCTTTCTGAAATTTTATATAGTCATCAGAAACTGTTACTAGTGTAACCTATTCAAATGAAAATATGCTTATATGGACATATTCCTTAAATTTTTTTTGACAATTTTCATTTTGTGTTCTTATTTGAGAATTCTAGATGCATAAAAATATCCTTCCTATAAATGGGACCTTGTCTGTTTTATATTATTGTACTGTATGATTGCATTCACCATGATTTAGATTATGTCATGGTTCCTATGTAGTGCTAATTAATAAGAATAGAAATTATCCTGGTCTTGACATCATTGTGTAGTAGTGCTTGACTATGAGAAGACAAAGTTCCTCAGGGTACCCTTGATTTCATCCTGGTTTTCTTTGGTTTTATTGGTCTTCATCCTGATGGTTATATAATTTGTTTTTTCCTATCTGTGAATTCAGTTCCATCTGAATTCCTTTCACTTTTCTATTTTTAGCCTTTAAAATTATATGGTTATCAGTTTTCTTTTAAGATCTTAACTCTTAATTGTACATTGTTGGCTTTAAACCAACCTAGATTGAATCACATGCATTAAATATAATCTAATTTAGCATTCCTTCCCAAATCAACTTAATAAAGAGGCATCTTTGTTTTAAATTATGCTCCTGAGAATACCCAGAACACTCACATAAACTTTAGACAAAGACAACAACATTCAAGATCACTTTTAACTGGCTATGGGGTGGTAAATACTATACTCTATATAGGGTATTGATGTGTCTTCAAAGTATAGTTTCTACTGTATTTTAGCACCAAGAAACTTAAGAGGAAATCTTTGTCTATCAAATAGTCCAACAACTGCAACAGCTTGCTATTGGAATAATTGTAGTATTTTAATAAGTACTACAAAATGATTTGAGTGTTTTTAAGAACTTTAAAACCACAGAATCTGTTCCATGAGACAAAACTATTTTTAACTATTACTATTTTAGTTAATTAGAAAGTTAATTCATAGTACTAAGGAATATATTAAAAAATTATATGTATCCCAATAACAGACAAGTTTAAAGTCTTAGGAACTTTAATTACTGTCTCAAATCACAAATTACATTACCAAAAGCAAGGACATTTTTGAACAGTGAAAGTTCAGAAATAAAAAAATAGCACAGATTTCATGACAAATCACATTCTGCAATGTGAATAAAAGCAGAACTTAAACTTTCTAACATCAAAAAGTTTAGAATCTTGATTGTGCTTTCATAGAGAAATTATGCTGCCAACTTTTCTATTCAGCATAAGAGGAAAGTAATGCCTTGGGTTAACAAAGCTCAACTAAAATACTCATTATAATGCCATTTTTATATTAACATGTAGAGTTCACCTGGTGAAAAGTCTATCAGCCCACACAACTGAGTTAACAGCAGTCATAGTAGTAAGCAAAGACCATTTTCTGTATAATAGAAACATGGGACAAAAGAAACTAAGTGCTCCAAATACTGCAAGGAAATATAGTTGATATATGGCATGGTAGTTGGAGAAAATAATTTCTCTGCCTGATCTTGGGTGAAGAAGTTCACTATAAATGACACAGCCAAAATGGGGGTGGGGGAAATGGGGAGGTATAAAAAAATAATCTCAGAGTTTGATAGCCACAAACCAAATAAGAAATAATTGCATTTTTAATTACTAGCTCAATGTACCAACCTAGAATACCATGAACATAAACACACAAAATCCATAAATATTTTGTGACAGTTTTTATTAAATATACAAATGCAGAATAAATCCATTGAGCTATAAGGACCAATTTTAAGTGCATTTTCTTTGGTCACATATAAAACCTTGTAAGGTTAAAACTTGTTAATTGTAAGAATACAAGCAAAATGCTAAAATAAACTATATTTTGTTTGTGTCTGTCAGTCTTAATGTCCAAGCTTATGTCTGTTCCAGTATACTACTTAATTGTACTATTACTAATGGGAGAGAGGACAAAATTGTAACCAAGGAAAAATAAGAGTATATAAAGGAAAAAACTTGACAGTTTAATTGTAAATCTGAAATGCCAATTCTGAAATATGCCAAGATACTCTCTAAATATAGTTATGCTATAAACACTACTAAAACCACTAGTGCTTCTGAAGTAACACCATTACTACTTTGTAGCAGTCCCAAAGTTACTACTGTTTTCCAGTTTCAAAAAATGCCAGATTTTTTTTTGGTGATTAAAGCAATATCCTTAATCTAATTAACACAGTATCTTTTTATAAGTACCAATAACCACACAAACATTAATAGCTACAAAAAGCAAGATCCTGCTTTATCCTCAATACAAGCTATTACTGATCCACTGGGATTTATTAATACCAAAATATCCTTAATATAAATTATTTCACTTTTTACAATTCATGTAAAAAGTTGCAAAATATTTAAAATTACCTTATACTACTGGTGGTATACTTATCAAGATTTTCTTCCTCACTGAACTGATTATTGCTATGCCAAAATATAGTTGTTTATCAGTGCTTCTGTGTTTCTTGCCAGATGCACAATGTTTATGGAAAGGCTTATGGGAAAGATCAGAGATATATGCATCTGTAATTTTGATAAGTTTGGTATAAAATGTCCAAACTAACAAACTGTACTACTTACTTGTATATAGGATTTTCTAGATACAATCTGATTATTACCTTAGAAAAAAACTGATGTTCAACAAACACTGAAATTGCAGAAAATCAGAGGGTAAGGGATGCTATTTTGTTTGTTCCAAATCAACAGCACTTAAGAAGATATTATATATGCTATAGTTGTATTTCAACTTAATTGTATTTGATTGAAATATTAAAAACTTGACATATTACAAAATGTGTTGTTTTTGGGGTGGGAAAACCAATGGTAAAGAAATATGTTCTACAGGAACTGCAAAAGTATTAAGTTCTAAATTGTAGATAAATGGCTTACTTAACATGTTGAAAGGACCCAGAGAGAGGTTTAAGGTAAACCATGCCCCTAGGGGTTTGTGGCTCCCCAATTCTTTAAGTATCAATGACAAAGCCAAGGCTGTATTCTCTCTGAGTCACAGCTTAGAAAATATCCCGTTAGGCACAAATCAGGATTTCCTAGACACACATGACACACATTGAAAGTTGTATTGTATGGTCATCCTCACATTTCCTTCCCCTTCAATTTGGCAGGGACTTTGGTACTTTAATAGTAGTATACACAGAAAGCATCCTTTATCCATCTCCCCTCTCTCACTTCATCCCCTCTAGGCAAAAAATAGAATATTCCCCCAGGTCATTTGTACATAGATACACTTCCCAAAAGGACATTTTCATCAAATGGACACAACTGCTAAACAGGACTTATGGCCAAACACCTTAGTTCAACATAATCTGTTACATCATCATCAAGAAAATATTGCTTACTAGACAGAAATTGAAAATATATAAGATGTCCCAAAATTCTTAGTGAATTTCAAAACTATTTTAAGTTATTAAAGCTTAAATCTGCACTAACCTAAGATTTTTGGGACATTGTGTATATCCAAGTATGATGATGATATTATTTAAAAACAGGAGCTACCTATATTAATATAAACCTTTCATTTTTTTTTAGGTTAGGCAGAATTCAAATTATGAAGTACTTTTTATTAAGTATCTTATAAAAAATTTGATTGTTTAAGGTAACAAATTTGAATAATGAAGATGAACCAAAAATAGGAAAAAACACTTGAAGCACTTTAAATCCAATGAAGCAGCAGCTTCAAATTCATTATGCTGTAGAATTCAATATATTTTCCTGTAACTTGGAAAATTATCATTTTATTTTTATTGGAAAAAATTGGGGAAAAGATATACCAAGCATGGAAGGACAGGAAAGAAACAATAGTCATAGATTTGATATCTCAAAATACTATTTATGCACATACAAAAGCAAACTCCCATTCTATCCCAAATGAGTTTGGTAGAATCTTAAAACATGATTTCACTTTGAATTATATAGGAAGTGGTGTGTCTGCTTTAAGAAAATTCTATAATAAAATTTTATAATTGACAAAAAAAAATCCACTTCATCACTTTATGAAAAAGTAAAGTTGTATTTATTTTAATGTGTTCAAAATAAATTAAGACTATTTAAGACTAGAAGTTAATCTACACACACTTGTCTAAACTTTCTGATACTTTACTAATACTACGAAGTGACTGACTGATACAAACCACTACAGATGAGAAGACAAGTCTAGATTTTCTACCAAAATTAAAAAAAAAAGGCAAACCAAAAACCATTAAAAATATTTTAAAGTGCCATTTTGACCCTCAAAATCTGTCAAATAAAATACACACTACTAAGATGGCAAAAGAAAATCAAGATTAGCGTCCTAGAAATTTTAAATGTCCCTTTCAGAGTCAGGAACAAAATTTAAAAAAATAACAATACTGGTTTAAAAATATGACTAATATATATTGTAGTTGTAGATTAAGCAATTTTAAGTAGCTATCTGCAATCTTTAAAACAATGCACTGAAAAGAAGTCTTAAATTTTAGACTTTTATTGTATTGCACTAAGGAACAGCAGGGTAGTTACACAATATTCTCTCATTTCTGTTCTGAACATCTAAGGTATAACTTGCAAGTCCTTAAGACTATCATTTATCACTAGATTGTAACAATAATTAGAATACCGAATTTCTTACTGACTGCTACAAAAGAAAACATTTAAAATTTCTTTAAATGCATTCCAAGATAATTTAGTATATCAATAGATTCACTTATGCTTAAGAATTAAAGTATAAGAATTTTATGGAACTAGTATGGGAAATTCCTAGATCATGCAATATAAAGGGCTAATATTCAAATATTAAAAAAATTCCACCATCCTTCTGCAAATATATCCATGTAATCTTCTACATGATATGTGAAGAAACCTATGAGACTTCCCACAAGATCACATTCAGTCCTTCAAAAGCACTTGATCTCTACAGCTAATTTATAATCAGTCAGTATTTCAATAAAACCAAAATAAACTACTATAAGCTCCTGTAAACAAAAACTTCCAAACAGACTAAGGACAGTCAGCAATTAATACAATTATTCAGAAAATTATGGCTGTTCCTAGGGGGTACAAGTTCAAATCTGTCAACACCAGAGATAATCCTTATGTTTATATATACGTAATTCCATTTAATTTCTTTGTCTAAGCATAACATATGAAAACAGTCTTTCCACAAATAAAAAAGTGGAAACAGTTTAAAAATAAGGAGTCTTTTTTTTCTTTAACTGATCATATTCCATAAGCTTATCTTGGAAACAGGTTCTTGTTGGATAGAATCCTTTCACTTTGTGACTTTTGCATGCACTTAGCTGGACTGAGTCTGTTGCATATCATTTTTAAGAGCTCACCAAAACATAAATCATGCTGAAAAGAAGAAGAAAAACACTGTTAATTAAAGCAATTTATTTCCAATCATGAAAAAAATGGTAATAAAGAGTATTAATCCTTAATGTAAAGCAAAGTGAGGAGAGTAAAACGCTCATTTTCTCAGCTATGACAGTACTTTTACTACAAGTGGTCCTCTATTTCCTTACATTTTCACAGTTAAACTACACTTGAAGGTCGATAATGGGCAACATATGATATATGGGCAAGTATTAAAGAGATTAAAACACTTAGCTGGATGGAAGAAAATAGTTAAGTTAAATAGTCTTAAAACTGGAATATGGGAGATATATAGCTTTGTTAGGGCAATTAAAATTTTCCAGATATCTACTTAAGGTAGTGCATAATTAACAGACCTTGTTGGTAATTTTTGTTAAAGTGATAGAAGTGCTATTATGGATTCAATTCTATTCAACAAAGAAGTACTTGCTGCTCAAGTAGAAATGATAGGTGATATATTGTGAATTATGTGTCTATGTTTATATGTATATATGTATGCTGTATTTACATATATACACACATACACAGAAAAGCAAGAGCACAAGAATGAGTGAGCACAATTTTTTTAAAGTCAAGTGCTGTGCTAGGTACCAAAGAGACAAATTTTAAAGAGATGACAAGCTCTCAAAAAATTTATACATTTAGTAGAGATAACATAAAGGGAAGTGGTAGCCAGAGAAGGGTGTTTTGATCTGGCAAAAGGAATACCAAGTAAAATTGAATGTATACTTGAGACTTCCTGGAAGTATATTTCAAAAGAATTCAAAGAGTAGCTTCCATTGCTAAGACTAAAAGGGAAGTCGGCTTAAGAAGGATGGAAGATTTTCAAGAATGAAAGAAATCCTGTCATCACAGACTGTAAGCATGTAATCATTTTTTGGTTTTTGTATGCCAAGGGCCAACCTTGGTGTTTTGCACATCAAATTAGGAAAAATTTTACACCCCTATTCCCAATAACTTTGAAATGAAATAAAAAAGGAATTCATTAATCACAATAGACATTTTATCATATATCCAAAATTACCTCATGATTTTAGGACTATACTTTTATTTGTACTTTATGTACTCATCTTTCAAAAAATCTGAACTTGTAAACTGCTAAGAATTTGATTAAAATGGGGCGGCTAGGTGGCGTAGTGGATAAAGCACTGGCCCTGGAGTCAGGAGTACCTGGGTTCAAATCCGGTCTCAGACACTTAATAATTACCTAGCTGTGTGGCCTTGGGCAAGCCACCTAACCCCATTTGCCTTGCAAAAAAAAAAATTTGATTAAAAGCATATATTTTGACCCAGAGATTCCAATGCATAACCAAATGAGGCCAATGATAAAAAGATCTAGTACCTGAAAATATAGCAAATTTTTTTTCTGTACTATCAAGAAACTGGAAATAAAGATACAAATGGCCCTTTGAGAATAGACAAGTAGATATATTCTGAAATGAAGGTAAGGTAAAAACAAAAAAATAAAAATTTAAAATTATATCAAATCTGAGCTTGTTAATATACTTCCTGTGCAGCCATCCTTCTTTCCTTTTAAGAAGACTTAAAACCCAGTGTGAATGGAGGCTTTTCAATAAATACTACAGGCAACAAGATATTTTTAACAAGACAGATTGCAGAGATCATAGATTTAGAATGTCATAAAGTAAAGCCTAGTGAGGTTAAGTGATGTGCTCAACATCACACAAGTTATGGCCAGGATTCAAACTCAAATCCTTCTAACTCCAAA